>NC_133302.1:13366424-13547420 GCF_005239225.2 Populus alba | reverse complement strand
TGTTCCCCTGTTTCTCACTGACTTCTTCTCCCTCGATGACCAAAAAAGACGCTGACCAGGACACCATTTGTTCAGTTGACCCGTGGCCCTCCACGTGTGGAGAAAATGGAGGAGGACATGCCTCTTCGGGCAATTATGGGGCGGTAGCAACGGTGCGCCCTTGCCCCTACGCCATGTCCTTCCTATTTTTCACTACCATTTCTCTGCCTATAAAAATACAGCAGGGCAAAAGGAGAGGCACAGAGGGAGAACAGAAGAGAGACACGCAAAAAAGAAAAGGGGATTGGACTGGGGAAAAAAAAAGAGAAAGCAAATTAGGGAGAGAAAGAACAAAAAAAAAAAAAAAGAGAAAAAAAATATAGCAGAAAAAAAAAAGGAGAGGGAAGGGGAAAAAGGGAAAACAAAGGGAGCACAAAAGAGACTTTTGAAATAAAACGAAGGAAAATAAACATAGAAAGAGGAAGAAAGCAAAGACAGAAACCATAAGGAAAAAAAAAAAGCAGAGAAAAACAGAGGAGAAGAGGCGACCACCCACCCCTGCAGCTTTTCGCTGCCACCAACAGTCGCCAGCATCACCGTCGCTCCAGGTAATCATGGCCTCCTCTTCCCTGTTTGGTTTACCTCGCCTTAACCATTTTCATGCAGAACCATGAATAAATCACGTTCTGCAGCAAATGCAGAGTTAGCCTGATTAACTGTGCTCATCAGAGTAATTACTTATTTGGTTATGGACTGGAACATTCAACCTAGCTCACGCAGCTTGCGCCTTGAGTGCAGCCCATGAGTATATGGGTTCGGGTCAAGCCCCAACCCAAACATAGCGGTTGGGCCAGGTCCGGCTCAGTTGATTTTTTTAAAATAACAAGAAAATTTCAAAAAATATTTCTTTTTCTTGAACTTTACAATTTATCACCGCGTTATTCTTTATGTCATTTTGATTAATATCGGGTAGTATTGTTATGTTAATAAAAAAATACAAATTCGGTATTAAAATACTCGGTTTTTTTATCAAAAAACTTCCAAAATCCAAGATGCAAAAAAAAAATTGTAAGGAAAAAATATTTTTGTGCATACGGTCAAGTGTCTCAAAGCTACAAAATCATATTGCTGTTTTTCATACACCCAAAAAACATTGTTTTTAGCATTCATTTTGCGTTTTATTAACCAGTTTTATTAAAAGTTCAAATGAACATTGGCTTAAAATTTCAAAAACAACAAAAATTTATTTTGTTTGTCTTTTAGTATCCGGGGTATGACACTTACAAGTAATTATATATTTCGAATATTAAATTTAATTTTTTTTACGCTATTATAACGATTAGGTTTTTACCTCATTAAGATAGCAACCTCCTTATTAAGAAGGGCTTTTCTTGAACCTTAGACAGACCAACAATTAAAAAACACAATAAGATCCATAGTTTTTATCAAACATTAAAACAATGCAGCCTACCTTTTAGGTAGGGCGTAAATTAGGTGTGCTAATACCATCTTCTCTTTACGCAACCAATCTCCGTACCCGATCTCTAAGACCAATTAAGATTCCTATGTTACCAGAATACTAGGTGACGGGACTCCCATTTTCAAATTTTTCACTTTGATAAAAGACAAGAATTTCTTGTCTCCTCATATTTGCCAGATAGATCATATCCCATTTTCCTTTTGAGTGGTGGGACAATTGGTCACGACACCGCACATGTGCGACACTAATTATGAGGAATTAACTAACTCCATGGAAAGCTAAAAAAACAAAAAGCAACATCCTCTATCAAAAATTGTTGAGGGATGAAATTACAAAAAAAAATACAATAAAAGAGGACCTTAAACAAAAAAAAAACAATAATAAAAGAGATAAGGACCATACTTTAACAAAAAATAAATTGAAATTAAATTCTTGGGATGAAATTGATAAAGACTCAATAGTATAAAGATAAGAAAAAAAAACCAACGGAAATCAAGGACTGATTAAGGTGGTGAGTCCTCTGAAAATATTAAAACCAACATAAACCAAATGATTATGGATTAAATTGAAGAACACAAAAAATCACGAAAGAGAAGATAATAAAAAAATTGCAATCAATTGTCGAATGATGAAATTTTTATTTTTTAAAATAAAATTAATTCAAACGATGAAATTGAGAAGAAATTTAGGTTAAGAAAAAGGATGTCGACCTGCATTAACTTTCTAAATCTTTAATATGAGAAATTGGACTAGAAGCATCATACACACTAAAAAAAAAAAAATATGGAAGCCAATCACCATCATCTCAAACAATGAAAGATGAAATTGAGAAGAAAAAAAAATCAATCACCCAAAAGGATTCGTAAGATTAAAAAAAGTGATAATTAAAACAATGAGGGTAAAAATTGAAATAAAAAATTAATTAGAGAGCAACTACAAATTTTCAATTAGAGGGTTAAACTGAAAAGAAAAATAACTTTAACAAAAAAAAAAATTAAAAGAATGAAGACAAAACTGAAAAAAATAATACACCATAAAACCAATAAAACTTTTATAAAAAGACAAGAATAAAAATTGAAAATAAAAAAAATAAGGATCATATTAAAATCAACACATAACAAATTAAAATTGAAATACAAAATTGAAAACAAATAATTCTTTTTTTACAAAAGGATCGAGAACAAAAATTAAAAATTAAAAGAATGAGGACTAAAGTTGAATATAATCAACAATAACAAGACCAGCCTGTAATTTTTCGCAGGGGATGAGAAAGAAAAGAAGATAAAAAAAAAAAGTCCATCGACGACAAAAACCGCTCAAGCATCGCTAACACATGTTGCATTTAGGAGGAAGTGAAGCAATTGATTTCCTTGACATGATAGAAAAGGCAAACTTGGAATTGAAAGACGCCGCACACGCCGCTCACGGGCCAACACGTGTACAGTAGACACCAACAACTTTTTAAATTTAAATATTAATTAAATATTTTTAAAAGACCAAATTATCCTTCATGGTTATATAATTAAAAAAAACATGTGTGAGAATTCTAATAAACCTCTAAACCAATGCTTATTTAATTTTAAGGGTAAAAATATCTATTTAAAAAAAAATAAAAATACTTCAATACCCCTTATATCAGCATTAAACTTTTTTTACTTTAAGATTAGATAAGTTTATTTATTATTCTAAAATAAAATAAAAATCATATATACCCTCCATCATGAAAAAAATAATTTACCCCAAAATCATTAGTTTTTTTTTTTTAATGGCTAAAAAATCATGCGTAAAATTTAGACTAGGAGTACAGTGTTTTCTGCAGTATTTTGACTAGGCGATTTAAAGTTTCTGTTAATTTTATTTTAAAATAATAAAACGCTTGTAGAGTTGTAGTTGTTGCAAAAACACCATCGTTCAGAGTACAGATATTAAAAACATTATTATTCAACTCATCAACAATTTCCCATAAGATTATATCTCCACTCTTCAGTGTCTTAACTACAATCACAGAAAAAATACAATTAATAAAAATTTTAAAAAAAATTCAGTTGCAAAACCTTCGTTGTTCAACACAAAGTTCCAAAAGCCTCAGGTCGATTCACAGGAGTAACAGATGCAGGTTGTTTTGTTACCGCAGCCAAGATGTCACGATAACCGACCACCCCAACTAAAACGTCATCACTATGATCCTCGATCACCCATACATGGGTTGCCCTGTGAGAAAGCATCTGTGCCATCACTGCAGCCAATGAGCTCGTAATTTTACATGTCAGGGGAGCACTTCGACCCCTGTAAATACTCCGGCCAATTCCGATTGAGTTTCCTGGATTGAATCCAATGCTCCTACTGCTGAATTTCCTCAGCCTTGTTGAACCAGCCCCATGAGCTGTATTATCATCATCAACTGCTGAATTAACTGCAAAATCCGGAAGTGATCTTGATGTGTCATTATCCTCAACCCCCATCACAAACTGCCCGGCTGAGAGGTTTGCTAAAGCCCATGCTGCAGCCAGATAATCACATTTCCACAATCTAGAGGCTGATATTTCCCCTATGATCTTACATTGACCATTTGGAATGGGCTCCACAACAGCTATCGCACTGGGATCCTCAGGCAGCTTTCTTGTTGCTTCAATGGCTGGGAGAGAGGCTTCTAATGAGTTGTAATTTGCGTTAATGGCTCCAAGGGATGAGATGGAGGAAAGAGGGAGCGGAGCTAGAGCACCAAGGCATCCAATGAGAAAACGGATGACATCTTCTCTAGAGAGACAGCAAAATTTGTCACGGATGGAAGTGCCAGAAGATGAGGAAGGACGGTTGGTGTTGATGGTCAGGTTATTATTGCTGCTGCTATTGGATGTATCAGCATTCTTGAGCCACTTACCATTGTAGAGAATTGAGAATCGCTTGCTCATACCTTTCCATCCCATGCTTTTTGGAACAATAAGGCGCCTTACACCTTGCTTCATCATTTCCAAGGCATCTATCAACCTACCACAAGCACCAAAAAGTCATTTCCTGTATGTGGTACCCGATCAAATCACATGACATTTTTAAATTCTCGCAGAATCTAAACTTTATTCTCTTGTACATATATAACCTGAGGAACAAATTGACAAATGCCTTGGGATTTCTCCACAAAAAAAAGGCTCCGTTTACAAGATGATCAAGGAAAAGTATTTTCCAATAAGGATGCACTCTGGCACGGATTATGTGTTTGTCTCTAGATGCATACCAACACAAACAACCATACAAAGAGAGAGACAAGAAACAAAACCTGTCAAATGGAGCATGTACAAATATAAAGATTATTTATATGGAGAAAAATTATGCAAGGAGCCCCAGATTAGTCCTATATACAAACCACTAAGAAAACCATATCCAAAATGAGAGAAAATCTACCACAAAAAATCAAATTTCAAATTTAGATTAACTTCCTATATTTGCATGAAAAAAAATCTTTTCAGCATTTACTCTTTCTTTCATCTCCTCACTATTGCACATGAGCATGCAAGTCAACCAAGAATGAAGAAACCATGTTTCTCCACCATTTAATATTACAAAACTACAACTCTTCATAAATCCAAGATTAAATCATCGTGCCTCCAGCCTCTTCACCTTAACAATCCCCACCAATCTCACCTTATTTAGGTTGATACAATCAAGGAAAGAGGTATTTAGATCACACCATCCATTAACAAATGGTTTTTAACTTGGAGGTTTATAAATTTTAGAGAACTTCTTTATTTAGGTTGATGTGTGTTTGTGTTGCGCATTTTGGTATTATTATGAATTTTATGATAATTGATGTTTTATGCTCTTGTGATTAGGGCCCTTTGGGACCTTTAGGATGTGTATCAAAGCACACACAAATTCTCTATTTTGGAGCAGCCATATGATGAATGATTTGATATTTGAAAATTAAAATTATGATGATAGAGATCAATTTCCCCATGGCCTTTAAGATGGATTCGTAGTGCTCTGAGGATGGATTCTTGTAGAAAACCCTTTATTTTCTACTTTTATCCAATCCCAAGTACCCAATACTGGAAACACTAATATAAGAACATGTCTAGTTTATTTATCCAATGACCAATTGGTCTAGCAGCCGAACAGGTCAGCCTGTCAAGCGGATTCTGTAATGCCTAATTGTGGGTAAGGAGTTAGATGATAGATTACAAAGGGGAAAGTGACAAAGGAGCTTTTGAAATAATAAATGTTTTCCATAGTAATTTGACATTTCTAATTTAGTTTATTATTTTAACACAAGTCTGATTCTATATTAAATAAATAATTTTCAACAAAGATTCCTTTTCCAATAAGGATTCGGCTTAAGGTCTAGAACTAGTATAAATAGAGCTACCTAGCTTATTTTTTTTCATACATATTAATATTATTATTATTATTATTATTATTATTATAAGTTTTCTACAAACTATAAACCTATTTGTCTAGTTCCAACTTCAAATTTTCTTCTATTTAAGCCATCAATTTCCTATTCTTTCTTGTTTTGAGTTGATTTCTCTTCCCATGTTACATTATGCATTATTGACGCTTTGCAACAAAAGAAACCAGTGAGAGCCGGAATGGAAACATTAATATAAGAATCCTTATTGGATTGGAAGAGAGGAACAACACCACTCTTTAACGGAGGAAGAGAGTTGATGAGCTCCAAGCACAAAACACTTTATTTCTAGAGAAATAAGTAGTTATGGGTTGGAATTTTTTGTCCATCTATAATGAAATAGATATTGATTGGGATTGTGTATAATGTTTATTTTGATGGTGATTATGATGTTAACTATGTTGTTATCATTAACATCATAGATTGGCAAAAAAATCTCGATCCAGATCTATTTTGTTATAGATGGGCAAAGAATTCCAATCCACTACTTTTTTACTGAGGAATTGTTCATCCTTTGTATTTGTTGCTCTTCAACTCTCTTCCTCCATTCAAGTGTAAAGTTTCTCCACCCTTTCAATCCTCCTTTGCACCATATGGTTTATGGCTTCATCATCATGAACTAAGTTTTTATTCTTATGACTATTTCATACATATAAAGAGTCGTGGTTGCCTTCTGGAATCTCCATTAAAGCATTTATTAGTTCCTTTTGTTGCAAAGCATCACTATCACACAACTAATGCTCAGCGATACAACTTATCTAAACCAATATTATTTGGCAATCTTGATTTCTCTATCTACAACCTATAACATGTCCTAACATGGTTAAGGGATTGAAACCCTAATAAAAGTCTGAGGATTGTTTCGCTCTTATACAAATTTGACATAGTGTGGAAAGAAAAATCAACTGAAAACTATAAAGAATAGAAAATAAATGGCTACCATAGAGGAAAATTGAAATTGGAACTAGAAAAATAGGTTTAGGATTTGTATACAACCTCTTAGCACATATTATGATTGATAAAAATAAAAATAATATGTCTGGAAAAAAAAAGGCCAAGAAGCTTTACTCATACAAGTTCTAGGTTTAAATCCTAACCCTTATTTGAAAAGAAATATTATTGAAAGTTATATAACTAGTATAGAATCTAAATAGTATTAGGATTCCTAAACATAAAATAATAAAAAAAAAAAAAGTCAAATTACTAAGAATACATTTATTCTTTCAAAAGCTCTTGAGATGGAAAGGGTGTTATCCAACTACCTAACAACCATAGTTAACAACTCGGTCCATGAGATCAAACCTTCTATTCAATCCTACCAAGACACCTTGATGCATTAGGATAAAGAATATGTGAGAAAGAGTAGAGGTGATCATTTTTAGTACGGTTCAGTTTTTACTTATAAAAACAACCAAACCAAAATTTTGTAAAATACAAAAAGTAAAACTGATACTGACTGGTTTTGTTCGATTATTTTATATTAAAAACCAAAAAATATATTGTTTTTTGGGGGTTTTTTTGGATTTTCTAATGGGCTTGGTTTTGGTTTGGTTCGGTTTTTTTCCATTTGGTTTTTTTTATTTTTTGGTTCAGTTCGACTCGGTTTTTTCGGTTTCAAGCTTATGAGAACCGAATATTTTTTTAAATATTCTAATCGGTTTAATATGTTTTTTTTTAATGGTTTGGTTTTTTCAGTTATTTTTGTTTGTTTTCTCGGATTAATCAGTTTTTCAGTTTTTTTGCTGACCCCTAAGAAAGAAAGTAGTATTTCCCATAGGATAAGGTAAGTACCCAATTAAGTTACACATCACTTGGTTTCATAGTTTCTGGCATCATGATTACCATCGAGTCATTTGAAACGTACATGAGAAAGCAGTGGATCTGAACGGATTGAATCCAGACCGTGCTCCTTGGAGCAAACACAAGCATATCATGGAGAAATTGTTCAAATACAGTAGTGAACACCCAAGTCTACTCCCACCCCCACCCTGTCCCATCTCAAAGCAGCACGTATACAGCACAAAGCAGATATACTAGATAGATGGAAAAGGTATCAGGCCAAATAGAGAAGAAACAATACCCTTAACATGAGAACAAGTATGATATCAACAATCAGATGTTGACAAGAAACAAAAGCAAAACGGAGTAGCAAGGGGAGTGTGCTTTTACTTTGTTATTAATAATAGTATTTTAATTTCTTACTTTGCATGCACACAAGAGAGGAAACAAAGATAGAAGAATGGAATGAACATTATGATTCAAGTGCCACCATGAAGAAGATCAACAACGTTGATGACAAATTCCACAAGCATAGCATTTGCAAGAAGGCAGAAACATAACCACGCGAACTGATGCATGTATCTGAGGGTGAAAAAATAAATTAAAAGAGCCATGCTAATTTGCAAGCACCAGGCAACTTTATATGTCATAAAATAATTGAAATACTTCATGGCATACTCCGTATAATTCATTATCATAGCAATGGCATGTTGGCATGGTCTTGTACGACCAACCTCACTGTATGTTAGCTTGTTGGCATGCTGTTGTACATCAAAACTCTCAAGTGAAAGGTCAAAGGCTGGTGATCAGAAAGTCTTTCCGTACAAAAAAGAGAAGAGAACAGACCGATCAATTAAAGATAATCAAAGAATTATAAACAACTTAAAAAACAGTAACAACAAGAAGAGTGCATGATTATAACAACCAAAAATTCAGATTCATAATCATAATCACATAACCACGAATCCATGTGAATGTTATACTATGTGGCGTTAGAGAAATTAGAATAAAGAGCTAACCTTGTAGCAGGATCAACCTGTTTGAGAAGCGAAGTATTAGGAACAACAACCTGAGATACTGGAGTCTTGATGGCCTTATCCCGATCCTCTAAGCACTCAGTTGAAGCCAAAAAAGCCACAATATCAAGCGAATTAAGGATACCAACAAACCTCTGTAGTCTCGTTTCACTGTTCTCAATCATGCCCACATGAGATTTCCTCTTCCAAACTGGAATCCCACACTCTGTCGATTCTCCTATTGCCCGAATCGCAGATTCTACCGTCTCTGTCTCATGGAATTCCACCATCTCTGGCTTCCCCACCGTCAGATCTCCCACCACATGATAAAGAAACACAGATGGCATTGTTGATATGTGGTTTTTTTTTCTTTCCTTGAAAGCAACCAAAACTAACAGAGAGAAAACAAACGGAAGAACCAGGTTGGCTATTATAAGAGGGAATGGAGGAGAATGAGGAGAAGGTGAAAAGGTGTGATTGGTGATCTATGGAGAATCAGAAGATGTACAGTGTTGTTTATAGGTGCAGAGATAAAGAGAGATTTGGCCATTGATGAAGATGAAGAAAAAGAAAAGAAAGAGGAAAGTTAAGGCCCATCAAACTCGGTGACTCTATTCCCTCTTTCGAGGATCACTGAGAGGAGAGCCTGCGCGAAAATTGGTCAGCTTGTAGAGACGGAGAGACTGGGTTGTGGATGAGATTGAATAAATAAAATCAAAAGTAATATATATATATATATATATATATATATATATAAACTATTTTACAATTTGATAATATATTTCTTTCTTTTCTACTTAAAATGCATTTGATTCCTAAAAACTTATATTTAATTAATTTTATTTCTATTATTATCATCGTTTCAACCGTTATTTAAAAAAAAACTTATTTTAATTTAAGTTGAGCAAAAACTAACTATTTTTTTTATTTTTTAGAAGCTTATTCCATTATTTTATAGCAAAATTCATTTAATTTCATAATAATAAAAATAAATGAATTAAATATAAAAATTGAGGGAAGTAGGTAGAAAGGAAAGAAAAGGAAATGGGTTGGCACAATAATTAAAGTAGGTGAGAGAATTTAGAAAAGAAAATGAAAGAATGAATGAGACATCGAAGATATATTAGAGCTAAAATGATAACACTTAAATTTTAATACGGCAAATCAATAGATATCGAAAAAATTAACTTTGGACCTGGAGATGACTCCCACTTACCGTCTAAAATTAACAGCATCCTCACATGCAGCGCATGTAATATAATTTGTTTTATTATTAATATGAATATCTAGATTAGTTTATGTGTATTTTTGATTAATTTTATAGATTTTAAAATTAATAATTATATAATTCTTCAATAATTTTTAAAAAACTCAAACTCATAATTATTAAAAAGTAAATTCAAAATCTAATTAATTAAATTACCAAAAAAATACATATTTTAACCATTAAAAATATTGATATGTTGACACATGTATAACCAAATAAAAATCACAAGAGACGCACGTATTATTTGTGCATCTTAGGTAGTGCAGATCTTGGCCTGTGCAAATAGTCAAACTATGCTAGTTTAGAAAAAATAAAAAATTTACCTATGTTGCTAGTTTGGGAAAACTTTTTCCCTATTATGAAACGCAAGGTTTTTATCATAATAAAAGAACCAAGTATTTATTGAATGGGATATTATTGTTATTATTATAAAAAAGCTACAAGGGAAGGTAAATTTATTCAATTTACAATTCACCATTATTATATAACAAAAGATCTGGAAGGTAAATTTACCATGTATATAAACTCAATTTACTATTCACCACTACAATATAATTATCATTTTACTCTTTTAAAAACACAATAACTTATCATTTTACTCTTTTAAAAAACACAATAACCTTGGTATTGGGAGTAATTCAATTCTTTTTTATGATCCATTAGTCATTATGCAATTTAACGAGAAAAACTCGATATTTTTTTGCTTTTTTAACATAGTTAAATTACTAAAATACCCTTAAAAATAAAAAATAATAATAAATTATCATCTAGGGTTATTTTCTTCTTTCCCTTCTAGTTAGAACAATTAAATGACACAAATACCCTTAAAATCAAAAAGTGATAAGAAGTCATCCAAGGGTTATTTTATCTTTTGACATTAGATTTTTTGTTATATTCATGCTGACTTAAGAGCAATTTAGTCTTTTAATAAATATAAAATATTATTAAAAAAAAATAAAAAATGGTTGGTGCATTCATAATCATGTGAAGCACTCTGCCACTTTCAGGTGGCATGTGTAGTGGCCTCCAACGATAAACATTAGGCTTTCTTGACATTGTTGGATTCATCTCAACATCATCTCCCTCTCACGATAGTGTGTGTTGTGTTATAACCTCTGGTCTGGTGCTAATAGGCTTTTCTTTATTTTATTTTTATTTTCTCTCTATACCTCGATTTCCATGCGTGACATTTTTAAAAATTCAAATAAACCCTTCAATTTATTTTTCTTTCAAATTTGATCCCTTCTTTTTTTGTTATTATTTTTTATTTGAAATGTTTTATAAAATTAGAATTTTTTATTTATTTCATCCTCCTTTGATTTCTTCATCTCTCATATATGGTTCTCATTTTTTTCAATTGTTATTTATTTAGTTCTCTCATTAAAATTAATATTCTAACTCCTTGAAGCTTGTTTAAGTCTATAAATAATATTTTAAAACTTACATACTTTGTTGGCAAATTTCTTAGATTTAAGACCTTCAAGTTGTGTCATATACATTTTTTTATAAAGGTCTTCATTTAGGAATATAGTTCTGACATCTATTTTTCAAATCTCATAATCATGGTACACAGCTATAACAAGCAAAATCTTCATGTATTTTAATATATCTATTGATGAAAAGGTTTCATCAAACTCAACCCTTTTGTTTTTTTCTATAACTATTAGCAACTAATCTAGCTTTGTATGTTTATACATTTCTATTTATATTAGTCTTTCTTAAAGGCCCACTTATATCTAATATATTATATCCTTTCAAGTGGATCAATCAAAATCAAGACCTGGTTGGTGTACATAGAATCAATTTTGAATTTCATGGCCTCTACTATTTCTTATAATCAATTTAGATATTGTTTATATATAGTTGGTAGTGTCATCAAGTATAAGTAACTTATCATTTCCAACTTTCATAAGAAGTCCATATATCATTGGTGCACAATGTGTCCTCCTAGATATATGGAGTTCTTGTATTTCTTGATCTTCATGCTAAACATACAATGTTATAGCTTGGGGCTTAAGTTTTATTTGGATGTCAAATTATGATTCTTGAACTTCTTAAAGGTTTATTTTTCTCTTACTGTTCTTTTCAAGAACAAATTCTTTCTCCAAGAATGTACCATAATTTGAGACAAATATTTTTTTTATTTAATAGCATGATAGAAATAATATCCAATTGTTTTTTTTATATTCCATAAACTTTCATTTATCTTACTTGGCTCTTAGTTTTTCAAATATAAGACGCCTAGCATAAATATCACATCCCCAAATCTTTTAAGTATGATAAGTTTGATCTCCTACCATCTAATATCTCATATAGAGTCTTATTAATAAATTTTAATGGAACCCTATTTAAAATGTAAGTGGTAGTGTATAGGACATAGCCTCAAAAAAAAAAAGATGAAGATCCGCATAGCTCATCGCGTACCTTACCATATCAAATAGGGAGCTATTTCTGTTTTCATAAACTCTATTATGTTATAATGTTCTAGCAGATTTTTATTATGAGAGAATCACATTCTCTTTTGTATAATCTTGAATATCTTGGCTTAAGTATTCACCACCTCAATTAGATCGAAGTATTTTAATATTTTTTCTAGTTTGTTTTTCAACTTGACTTTTAAATTCTTGGAACATTTTAAATTATCCAGACTTATGTTTCATCAAATACACATAATTATATCTAGAATAGTCATCAATAAATATAATGAAATATGTATATCCACCTATAACATGTATTGTCATTGGTCTAAATACATTTATATGTATTACACCTAACAATTCTTTAGACCTTTCACTATTTCCAATAAATGATGTTTTGGTCATTTTATCTAATAAACAAGCTTCACAAGTTTTATACGATTCATAATCAAAATGATCAAAAATTTATTTTTTTATGTAATTTAGTGATTCTTGTGTTTATTAATATGATATATATTATCTAATCTATCTTTCTTGTTGTTTATATTGAACATGGGTATTTTAAAATTAAGTATATACAAACCATGCATATAAATATCATATCTATAATAAACATAATCATTATAAAAGGAACAAAATTTTCCCCCAGTAATAAATTTAAATCCATTCAATACTAAGTAAGAAATAGATACAATGTTTCTAGAAAGTACTTGAACAAAATAATTATTATCAAGTTCTAGTATCAGCCCACATAGCAAAAATAAATAATAAGTTGAAATTCAGTAACCCTTACTCCATTGCCAACTCGTAGGTCCATTTTATCTTTATACAATTTTTTATTTTTCCTTAGTTCTTATATATAATTGCAAATGTAAAAATCATATATAGTATTTAATATTCAAGAACTACTATGTGAAGTATAAAGATATCTCTTAAAAATATGCGTAAAAGCTTTAATAAGTTTCTTATCCTTCATAGTTGCACAATACTCCTTGCAATTCCTCTTTCACTGGCTTACCTCGCCATATGATAACAAGTGTCCTTGTCTTTCTTGATGCCCCAGCATGCTTTTATGCTTTAAAGGCAGAACATTGTTTTTTCATGTTCTTTTTTTTAGACTTTTTAAAAGACTAAACTATGAGAACAAAGTCTTTTCTCCTTCTTAAGGGCCCCTTCGGTAATTTCAAGCATATTAAATAGTTATGGCAACATATTATCCAACTTATTCATGTGATAGTTCATAATGAATTGCAAAAAAAAAATTAGGTAAAGACTGCAAAACCAAGTCAATACTTATTCATAGTTCATAACAAAGCCCAAATAGCCTAAATTCTAAATATAGTCAATCATTTTTAAAATATGAGTGTTCACATAGGAACCCTATATTATCTTGCAATGGAATAATTTCTTAGAGATCTTATATCTCTCAGTCTAGTTGCATCAAACAACTCTTTGAGATGTATAATTATTTTTGGACATCCATATCTTCATATTATCTTTGAAGTTCAAGTGACATAATGGTCAAGATCACATATATGGCATGTTCATCGTCATCAATATGACATTGATACTCATTCCTAACTTCTTCGTCAATATCCTCATCATGGCAGAAGGAATCAGATTCTTAAGAACATATAATATTCTTTCTTGCTTGAGGACAATTCTCATATTACAGTACAAATTTGAGAAGTTTGGTCTAATTAATTTTTTATATATCAACCTATTCATGTAATGATAATGAATATTAGTTTTATACATACATATTTAAAATTAAATTTAGATAAGTTCTTTAATCATAATTTAATCTTCCATTATTTTCTTGCAAATTAATAGCCCTTACTATTAATTAGGGAGATCTTGCTTAGATCTCCTTATGAACTAGGATCTCATTTAATTTATATGACCTTATATAACTTATCAAGTTAAAATAAATTAAATTCGGTAGATAACATAACTTATCAATCGCATCTCTATGTGACTCTTAAATTAGTGAGGTGACAACCCTTTACCTAAATATATTATATATGTTTCACCTAATTATTACCTCTAATATTATATGATCATAAGTAACTTATCTAAATCATATATGTTTACTTATGTAGGACCTAATTTTTTAGCATTAAATATATTTCGTTAATGGTAACTTTGAGTAGCTCAACAAGTTATCCATGAATGAAACTCTAGTTTTATGCATATAAAATTAAAAGGCAATAAATCAAGTTCTCAATATATACTTGATATATTAACGATGAATTTTTTTATTTTAATCAAGTCTCTTTACATGGTATAATTGATAAATTATATATAACAATTATATATAAACATATACCCTTAGCATGCAATTCTCATTGAATCATGTTGTCAAAACCTTGGTATTTACTGTAAATCTTCATAAATTCTTGTGAGTACCTTGGTTGTATCCTTTTTGCCATCCTTTTTTCATCATGGTGTGAGGATAGTCCCTCGTGTTATGATGCCCCAACACGAGGAAGCAACCTCGTGCAAGGCAGCTAGCAGCACCAACAAACCATAGCACTACTTAGGCAAGACAATGGTGACTAGCACGCCAACAACACTGACATTGTTGTTGGTGGCTTTAATAGCCACCCAAACTTTTTTTTCTATAGATTCCACTTAGATTTAACCAAAACAATAATTGAGAGAGATTTTTTTTTAGAAAAAGATGAGTGAAAAGGAAAAAATAATTTTCTTATAAAATTAATTCACAATTAACTCCAATAACAATTAAAATATGCAATCATGATATTAATTGTCTAATAATAGCTACTGTTTAGGTCTCCTAAAACTCTTAGACGTAGCAAAAACAATAATTTAAATTATTTTTTTGGGAGTCCTAATAATCATGTTAGATAATTTAAGACCTTTTAGGATTTGAGTGAAAATTATATAAAAATGATATTTTTTTTTTGTTTAGATTTAATCAACTTCTTCAAAATTAGATTATCATAAACTATAAATCATACATTCAAATATGTAGTTTCTAACTATTGTTAGGATTGGTTGACTTTTTTATAAAGATTGGACACAAGATTTTAATATTGTCTACTTTTGCTACCCTTTAATGGCTCTCTTTACATCTCTATTTCTCCTCTCAATTGGCTCTTCTTTACTCATACAAATGGTGCCTATTTACAATGTAAATGGGCAATAAACATCCCCATTTTCAGTATTAACTCCAACATCAATGGTAAAATAGCCATGATTTCTCCCCATAAATTACCACAAAATCATTCCCTAATTTGCAGCCATGAAATCGTTCCTTAATTTCAAGCCTATTTTTCAGTCATTGTGTATGTGATTGTCATTTGTTTTCACATTCTCATCAATCTCTCACCTGGAGACAAATAACACAAGACATATCTTCTATTCTTTTGACCTTTAATCCTTTACATTGTTTCAATTCTCACCTGGATGACCAACTCCCACATATCAAAATATGGGTGAATAAATTTATACAAGTTCCATGGATTAAAAAGTAATTAGATTTAAAAAATAAAGATAATTAAGATTTTAAGATTCAAAAACTTAATAAATTATATATATATATATATATATATATATATATATATATATATATAAAATGACAAAACGTAGGTAAACTAAGGTGATTAAGTTAGTGTTTGGGAGTGAGTTTCACCTGTTTTTCATCAAAAATTAATTTTTTTTTTCTTCAAATTATTTTTTTTAATGTTTTTGGATCGTTTTGATATATTGATATTGAAAATATATTTTAAAAAATAAAAAATATATATTATTTTGATATTTTTTTCCGAGCAAAAAGTATTTTAAAAAACAATCGCTACCGCATTTACAAACAACGTCTAAGCCAAGCAAGCAATAAAGAAAATAGTAAAGAAGAATATAAATTAAAAGCATATAATATAAAACTTAAAAGATAAATCGTATAAAAAAATATGTATTGGGACTGGCTCAAGAGTTACAGGCAAATGCTTCTCTGTTTATAAAAATATTAATTTAATATTAAAATAATCTTAGAAATAAGTAAGATGAAACAGGAATATAAGTCCTACTAATAAGATAATATTTTTTAAATTATGAATACTAAAGAAAAATAGATTAATCAAAGGAATTAATACGATTGCACGAAACATCAAGAAATTAGTAAAATTGCACGGCTTGTCATGAACATCAGCCCCTTCCTGCACAAAGCAGGAATTACCTAAAACATCAAGGAAATAAAAAGTGAAGTTAATGATTCCTTAAAAAAAAAACTTCTTTTTATTCAATTCAGTCCCTTTCCAACCTAATTAGATGAAATTTTCCTTGAAATTATGGTAGGTCTATTAAATTAAAAGACAAATGACTAAAACATGAGCCAATGAGATAATTTATACCTTATACTAAATTTTTTTAATTTTTATTTTGGCTCCATAGTTTATTTTTGTTATTATTCAATCCTTGAATAAGAGAAAAATTCATAAAAAATAGCCGTAAAGAAATGGAGTATTTGGTTATCATAATTTTGGCCAAAAAAATAATCAAGTTTGATATCAAAATATTCTATTTGATGAAATGTGTTTTATAATAATAGTTTTTGGTTCTTGTCTTACTGGAAAAAAAAAGATTGAAACTTTGAAAGTCTTGAGTATTGGTTTGATTTTTCAATTTTTAACTACTTTAAAGGCATAAATGGGTTTATTTAGGTTTGTAGGGTGTTTTTTTTGTGTATTTTCATGTGAATTGTTTTTTGAAAAAATGGCTAGCTTGTTGAAAAAAAAAATTGCTTTTCCTCCCAACTTTTTGCTATTTTGGTGTTGGAAATAAAAAAAATTGTATTTTCATATTGATTCATTTACTTTTCTATTTTAACATGGTTCTTAAATAATAGTATAATTTTTTATTTGGATTTTGATAATCTTTCTCAATTATTACATATTTAATATTAAAATAATATTATTAATAATAAATTGTTCATCGATTCAATTTTTTTTTAAATAGATTTTGAACTTTATTTTATCATATTTATGATTATTTTTGTTTGTAGATTTCAATCACACATAGAATATGGACATGCTATTTTGATTATTATTTTTAACTTGCTTTAAAAATTGTAAAATGTTTTTTTAAAAAGAAAACAATGATTCTAATTAAAGAACAACTGTATTCTCTATGATAAACAAAAGATATATTAATAAGAAAATTGATTTTAGACTTGAAAGATATATGTTTTGTACTTGCATTTTTAACCAAAAAAAAACTAAAAAGCTACATGTGAAATGAAAAAGATCAAATACAGTTTATATTACTGAGATACTATTAAATATCATTTTAAATAAAAAGAAAAGAAAATATTTTTTTTATATAAGATACTATTAAACTAATGATAGTCAACCCTAGTCAAGGGACAATTCAATTCTTTTTTATATTACTGAGATTAATTAATTTTTTTATAAATTATAAGGACTAAATTATAACTAACTTTTTATTTTACAATGTAGTGTATGGGTTTTTATTTTATGATTCATTAAGAATTTTTATGATGATTTCATATATGAATTTGAGGTTTAGACTCTGTTTTATAATTTTATGATTTATGGATAAAGATATATTTTGTTTTTTAAGCTTATATTAATTTTTTTAAAAAGAGATTTGAATATTCGGTAGGTATCAGTCCAGCCAAATTAGCGGAAAAGATGAGCAATGTATTTAAGATGGTGTTTGGGTAAGCGGTTGCGGCTGTGTTTTACTTAAAACGCAGTTGGCAGCCGTTCGGTAATGGAAAAAAACGAGTTGTTGTTCATGGGTCCCACATGTTTTTTATGTTCGGACCGCAGGTAATAAAAAGCAATGAATTCATGCTTTTCACGCACTGTGCATGCTAATTGCATTGTTCACTAAACAGTGCAATTCGCTTGAACAGTGCACACTAATGCATTGTTCACTTTTTTTTTTTAAGTGTATTAAATTTTTTAACATTTTTATTTTTTATATATAAAAAAAAAAAAAAAAACACTAGTTAAACAGTGCACACTAATGCACTGTTCACGTTTTTTTTAGTGTATTAAATTTTTTAACATTTTTATTTTTTTTAAATAAAATAAAACTAGTAAAACAGTGCACACTAATGTACTGTTCACTTATTTATTTATTTATTTAGTGTATTAAATTTTTTAACATTTTTATTTTTATAAAAAAAAAAACACTAGTTAAACAGTGCACACTAATGCACTGTTCACGTTCTTTTCTTTTCAGTGTATTAAATTTTTTAACATTTTTTTTTTAAAAAAAAAACACTAGTTTAAAGTGAATTAAATTTACTCGTATTGTGATGTGAATAATATTTTTTTCCCGAAAAACTAGTATAGAGTGAATTAAATTCACTCGCACTGTAATATCAATTTTATACCTGATAATATTTTATCTACGCTAAAAAAATTATGAAAACTGTAATTCTTATCAGATAAATTTTGTACATAATGGAATTATAAATAGTTTAATGGAATAATAAAAAATATTTTATATAAAATATTTTTTATTTCATGATGTAATATAAGTAATTAAATTTACAATATTTAAATTAAAAATCATTAGTATTAATATATATATATATATTAATTATTTTATAACCTCAATTTGAAAAGTATTTTTTTAACCAAACACATTAAACTACTTTTTCTTCAACCTCAATTTCAACCACAGTTTTAACCAAACACCTATTTTTTCAAACCAACCTCAACTAAAAATACTTTTTATAAAACAATTTTTTTCAAATCACAACCACAAAAGCTACCGCAATACTAAATACACCCTAAATATGAGAATCGAGGGTAGGTGGAGGAAAATCCAACCCAGAACCGGGTAAGAAATCAACATCATATATATTATCTTGAAATTAGCAATAGTAATAGATTCCTACAAATTTGTACTTGTTTATTGACTTTTTATGGAGAGAAGAAGATACCGTTTCGTTTCTAGTTCCTGTTTTTTTTTTCCCCACATAAGCACATAGAAAAAACTCTATTTGGTTAGAAAAATAGTTTTTTTATATACACTGTACAACACTCTATAATATATAATTGTATTTTAAATTTTATTTTTATAAAAAATAAAATAACTTGTTTTTAATTTATAAAATTATATTTTACATTTATTTTACATATAAAAAATACATCTCACAATAATTTTAACTAAACATATATTGTTTTTAAAATAACAACTAAAAATATTTTTTAACCAATTATAACTATTACAATTATAACAATTCCTAACACGTATTAAATGAGATATTTATTAATTGTTTTTTGAACTACTATAACAAGTTTTTCAGCTTAAATTGATAAGGATCCAGGATTCATTTTGGTTTGGTTTGCGTTTCTTAAAGAGAGACCTTCCATTTGATAAATTGTGACTTAAAAAAAATATTAATAGAACTGAGCTTCTATATGGGATTGTAGCGTGTTAAAATTTAATTTATTATATTTTTTAAATTTAATTTATTATTTTTTAATCGTTGGTTATGTTATGAAAAATTATTTTTGGATAATTATTTTTGGATATTTAATAGTATTATATAAAATAAGTTTAAAAATATTTTTTAATATTTGATTATGTTATGAAAAATAACTTATTAATATTTTTAAAATAATTTATTAAAACAACAATGAACAAATCTTACAAATTAAAAAGTTGAATGAAAATAAAATTGGAAAAAAATCTTATTTCATAAATTATCTTAAATAAAATAAATAATAATCAAAATAATAAAGATCAAATCTAATAAATAAAAAATTAAAAGATGATGAATTAAAATAATAATAATTACAATTTCATAAATTATTTCAAATAAAATAAGTAACAATAAAAAAAATAAGAACTAAATTTAATAGATAAAAACTTTTAATTAAAAAAATAATAAGAAAAAAACAAATAACAATCATAAAAATAAGGACCAAAATTAATATAAAAATCAAATTAAATCAAATTTAAAATGATGAAATTAAAAAAAAATATTCAAACAAAGTATATATCAATCAAAAGTTTGAGGACTAAATTTAATATAATCAACAAATAATATGATATTTCTAAATTTTTCACAGCTTCTAGAAAGTTTTTTCCGCCCAAAATATATATAATAAATAAATGAAAACACTTTTCTAAAAATCAAGTAATTTTTTTCTGACCAAAAAATATTTTTTATTGATCAACTTTTTTAATACCAAACAAACACAAAAAAATTTAAAAAATAATTTCTAAAAAATCACTTTCCAAACAAACAAACACCCCTCAAAAAAAAATTTTAGAATACTAACACTATAAATTCACTTTTAGTTAGACTCTTTATAATTTTCATCTTATCTTTTTGTATCTTTCTTTCTATTAAAAATTTATCATTAGATTAAGCATTAATTCATATATGTTTTATAATTTCTCTTATAAATTTATAAAATAAGTATTAATAATTATTTCTTGAATACTTTGAAATTTCTTCAATATCTCAATCACTTTCTCCAAGAAATCATAGCATTAGTTCTTGAGTTATTAGCACAATAATTTACCTTACCTCCTACAAATTTCATATGTAGCAAGATCTGACTAATGAAATACATACCTTTCGGCTTTACTCTTTTCTTACATAGGCGAAAGTCAATTTTGTTAAGAGAGAATAGAAGGGGAAAAAATAATTTATAGGCATAACAATAGATACTTCGGTTAGATTTTATATCATTTATATTCAAACTTTAATTCCTCAAACTATAAGGTATTGATTTTTAATACTCAAACTTCACCCAATCAGATTTCAAATATCTATAACTCGAATCCTTGTATTTTAATTCTCAACTTGACTAATTTCAAATATTTATAACCCAAATCCAAATGTAAATGTTATAATTTATAACAATTAACCTGATATTTACATATATATATATATATATATATATAAATTAAAGTTAATTATTTGTTTTTTTTTTTAATAAGTTAAAGTTCAGATGGGGTTTAGATCAGATAAATCAATATTCATACACAACTTAAAACCTAATATTTTAACCATTATCCAATCGTATCTAAAATTTTCTTACCTGGTATCCGTCGATTTAGTTGTCATCCCAAACTCCAATACCATCACAAGGGCACCACAAATAGCCACGTCGTCTCTCTCTCTGACAGTACACATCTTACCATAATAAAATTATTAATTAATGCATTTAAGAATATTACAAGCATCGTGTTTTACAATATTCATTGCAGAGCAACTTTACACTACTTTCAGCTTCTGTTTCACTTTCATGCACTGATTTGGTGAAAATCAAGCTAATGAGAATATGGCTTGGAAAACCCTGACCTCTGTTTCGGGCTTCAACTATCAGCCACTCTCCTGATGATAACAGTGGCATAATTGGCAATTGTTGCTTCTGGGGACTGCCGAAGTCTTCCAATCACCGGAAACAACTCAGATGAACGGAGGAATTGTCTGCAGGGCAGATGTGCACACATCTTTGCCAATGAAAAGAGAGCTATCTTTAATGGTGATTCATTCACAGCATCTCTCCTCATGGGGTTTAGGGCTACTGCTGAACAGTCAGCTACCAACTTTAGTAAAGCCTGAAGAAATAAAACCACCCATGTAAGTCAATGTACCACTGTTATCAACGGTGATATATATATATATATAAACATAAACTAGCAAATTTCTTTGTACTACATGAAATAACAAATCCAAATTCAAGTGAGGTCTAAGAGGTCCTTCGCAATGTTTACACTAAGAATTTCAAATGATTACTTTCCTTCAAAAAAAAGTAAGCAGTACAACTGTATGTATCCTGTAATTGTAACCAAACAGTGGAATAAGTGAGCATAAAATGGATTTATTTAAACCAAATTAACATTCGAGGCTCACGGTAAAAAAGCTTAAACTTGTATGGTATTTAAGTAAGCTTCCTCTATATAAAAATAAAAAGTAATGCATGTTTGATAAACCATACGATATATAATGCTGTTTGAAAACATGCAAATGCCGTAAATTATGAAATCTCTATTGCTGTAAAACTCAGTTCCGAATATCTCCAAACCTGCATGGCTCCTTTAGACACAATGTCATCACAAAGTTTGCTCGAGTTGCGAACAAGATTGCTTAAAGCACCAGCAGCATTTGCTTTAGTCTTGTCTTCCTCTGCTGACAGCAGCAAATTTGCTAGTTGAGGTATAGATCTTCTTAGCTCGTCATACAGCATGTCATTATGGTAGGCAGCATTTCCAATCTGGAGAGTATAACGCCACATTTATAATTACTATCATAATGTTTCTTCTTTATTTACACGAGTTTTACTTTTTCTTGAAAGTACACTAATCAATAGTGCCCAGCAAAATCTCAATGTAAAGATGCGCTTTCATTGCAACAAATTTAAAGGATAACAGAGCATTAGTAGCAGTTCTTACAGCAAAGCATGCAAATTTCCTAGTGCGTTTGTCTGGATCAGAACATCGATCAATGAGAAGACTTATGATGCGAGATCTTGCCTAGAAAATCAAATTAAACAGTGAGAAAGAGCAAATTAAACAGTAATTTCATTTATTTCTCACACAATTCCAAATAGATCTATGATCTGTACTTACCAACGAACCGTAGAAGTAGGGGCTGTGCCGACACATATTGCCTAGAGCACTGCAGGTTTTTGCACGAATATTGGGATCTTCATGTGTCAGAAACTTCTTCAAGAATTCCAATATAGAAGCCCCATTAATGTGTTCATAGAAACCTAAACCCTGCAAGCCCACAAAATCCAAGCTAATAAGACAGGATTTGAGCAGGGAATTTCTGTTTTTGACGTTACATATTACCCAGAACCCGTGACCTGACCTGAACATGCCAGAACAAAATATATAGGCTTTCTGTTGACCTTGCCAGAAACACGAATGTTCTTGCAGGTTACCAATAAGGACGAAAGGACATCTCGGTTTTAGACTCAATTTCTCGGTTATCTTTTTTTATTATTATTCCTCCAGGAACCCGCAGCCATTATTACCTTAATTGTTCTCGGATAATTTAAATACACCCTTGGTCTAACCTTACCTATTATATAACCTTTACAAATGCCGAAGGGCATTACGAAAGGAGCATACGGGGCTCTAATTTCTTTCTTGTAAGACAAAATGTAACTGTGAAGAAGAAAGGTGCACCAAAAGAAAGTAACGAGTAAATAAAGGCAGAATTTAAGATAAAATTAAGGGCAAGCCTAAAGAAGTGCCCAAGCTTCAGGGTAATCTCAAATAGATTCTCACATCACGTGGTAAAACAAATTATAGAAAGAAAAGTAGAGGTTTTGTGATTCTTTATATAGCTTAGTCTATTTTGTGAGTTTGTTATTATTGAAAATGAAGATCTTAGATAATTCACTGGTTTTTCATTAAAAATTAAAAATTATGTGAATTTCATGCTACTATTTAATAGTTTTGTTGACTAAAAGTGAACGAAAGATCTGATTGAGAATTCAGTAATACGTTGTGGACGTCATCAAGATGAAAAATATGTTAGGGACCTAATGGAGACCCTTAAACGTTGAGGACTTTTACGAGTTCGCCCTACAATTAACCTGTGCTCTAAATGCAGGCCAAAAATGAGATAGGAATAAAGAAACTAAAGGAATATAAAATTACAACAGCAGCTTGCAATCTGCCTGAGAACAAAGTCGATTATCCAGCAAGAACTTAAGTACTAGCCAAGAATCGCTTATAGGGTTTAGGATTGATAAGAAAGTGGAAATAACAAAAAACAAAATGAGGACAACGGAAAACGTTCAAATGAGCTAAACATTGGAAAGAGCTTAATATCCATCTTCTTTGAAAACGTTCACTAGAAGAGAAGCAACTTCTTAGATAGCTTCTCCAAAATTGGAACTTGGAAAACGAGAGTGACTACTATAGGAAGAGGACAACAATATACAACAAAATTGCAATAGAATAATGGCTAAGTGCCAGTTTGGAAAACATCAATTTTTGGACTTTTTTTTTAGCTTCCATGTTTGGTTATACTTAAAAGTTAATATCTCAGCTAATTTCACATGACTTTATAATTATTTTTAAAAGCTATAATTTATAGCTCTTAAAAAGCCACAGTCATAGCTAAAAACCATAATTTTCCAACAGATCCTAAAAATAGAACATAGCTTAAGTTGAAATAAAGTTTAGGGAGCATTTGATATAAGGATTCCTAGATATCCTTGTGGCATGTGATTTTTGCATTTGGTTGAAAATGAAAAGTATTTAGTGTTTACTTCATGTAATGAATCCATGAAGAATTTATACAAATTTATTATTTTACCCTTAAAACTTAATGTTTTTAATGTTCCATAACATTAAATTTTGACTTTATAGAATTATAACTACCAAAAAATAAAATAAAATATACCAACAAATTATTTAACATACGTATTATATTAATAATTACAGTGATATAATAAAACAAATAAAATAGTAAAAACAAGGGTATATAAGTCTAAAAGATATAAAATAAGGGAAACTAAGTAAAAAAAAAATAACACTCCCTCTAATATAGAATTTGAGGTTCCCCCTTTTAGAAGGGAACCAAATTCTCTAATTTCGAGGAAATGTAATGTCCTAGCAATGTTTCCCTTACATTTAACATTCCGTCCCTAAATAAACACAAGATATTGAATTGTTTGGTATAGGGAATCTAGGTCCCCATACAAAACACCAATAAGGCCCCAAAGAAATCTGTAGAATCCTAAAAGGTTTGATGAAATAACAAAAAGACAACTACAAAATATGCTAGCATCCTATTTTGTATTAGTTAAAGTACTAGATCCTTGTAAGAAAAGATTTCTATTCTTAAATAAAGCTACTTGACCTCTATGGAAATATTTTAAAAGGAGTATGTATATGTATATATATATATATACAAAAAGAATTATATAAAACCTCACCTCATCCATGCGTGCTAGATCGGAAACAATCATCAAAACATCAAGCAGGACCTCTCTCGGACTCATGTTTATCGAGCAATCTTTTCACCATGTTTGGATTTAACAAGCCTCTGCCTATTAATTGAATAGCAAAAGGTCGGTGGCCGATCATTTTGGCAAGAAATGCAACTGGCCTTCCCAGATCTTTCAACTCCATGTATTCTACGCAGCGAAGTATAATGCCAGGTAATCCCACCTGAAAAGTAGTAGAATGAGTATCGTTAATACTAGAGACGATTTTAGGACAGGTTATCTTACTTAAGGTAGAACACATGATAATAAAGATATGCCAATGCATGAAAATTGTCGGGCAAATTTGCTAAGAACTTTTAAAAAGCAATAAGAGTCTTAAGAGTTCTACGTATCGTATTGTCCACTTTCATCATAACATGGTAAAAAAAAACGTGCATTAAAAGGGCTCCTTCCATTTTAACCTCTAACCGGGAAGAACTGTGAAGGAAAAAGCTAACGGAAGATCTAACCTCTAGAAGTATTTTTAGATACTTTCCCATGTCTTCCTCAATTGCTTTAGCCATGTCCTTGTCTTCGATGAATATTTTTCCCCCAGGAGAACCCATGTTGAGAAGGAACCCGTTATTTACGGAAGCGGTAGCTGATGGCAAGCTAGGAGTATTTTGTACAGCAACAAAAGGAAAAGCTAAGATATCTATAACTGCATTTACAGCATCTCTGACACCATCCTTGCCTCCACCTGGCCCGCTCCAGCTTTTCACAAGCTTGAGATGCACATCTGAGATTAGTTCAGTGATATCCTTGACATGTTCACTCCTGAGTAAAATTTGACGAAAAAATCGGAGCTCCACCAGAAAGGCAGTGACATATTGAAGAAACTGCCCATACAACCCCAATGGGGGATAACCCGACTTGATCCTTTGTGCTATCAATTCCTTGATGAGAGGTAATTGAACGGTTGTTGCTTAACAAATCAATAAGAAGCAGAGGCATGCCACTTGCACATAACTGTTTTACAGCTAATGGACCTCCCCATTTTAGTCTGGATTCCAACAAGCCCACACAACCATCCCTAATGCCATGCCAATATGAGAGAATATTCATGTTGCGTGGACCTAATTCATTTCCTTCCACAGGTGAAATCTTGAGGTGTTCACAAAGCGTGGCACTTCGAGGAATCAAAGGCACCGCAATTTCTGAGATGGAAGATTCAACAGAAGCTCCACTTTCAAGAGATAGAATTGATGCGAGAGCCAGCATAGCCGATGCACAATGAGGTTGCAATGAAATTTTCATTTTGTCATCAAGAGAGAACTGATGGCCAATAATAGAAAGTCGGGACAGCTGATTCTTTGGAGAGGACGTCAACATAAACAAGGCTGAATTTCTTCCCGTTGACTTCAAACATTGAGCAATGATTGCAAGGAGAAGGCATGAATTTAAAACCACCGTGGAAGAATTCGCTAATTTACTCTTTAAGTTACTTGTTTCAGGATCTTTATTAGATGCACACCAAGATAAAATGGCGAATATTTCTGAAAGAATAGTTTTATCTCCTCCACCACTGACAACAGTTGTTACAGGAAGAGAACTAGGCAAGCCGCAAAGAACACCAGGAACCATAGCATTATGTAGACAGCATCTTGACAAGATCTGTAACATTTTAAAATGAGCACACTTTATGGCACCTATATGTAGAGCGACCATCGTCCAAGCATGATGTTAAGAAGTTATATTTGAGACCACTAACTTTTAAAAATCAGTTAACTTTTTGAGAATAATGTTGTAGAACAGAATAAACTGAAAAAGAAAGAAGAATAACAATGATGTAAGGGAAAAACACCTGAATACTAGCGGAGAGGGCTGGCTCTATACGTTGCTTAAGGCAATAGAAAATTGCCACCTGCACAGCTTTTGATCTCAAGAATGCTCTTGTCACTGCTTCAATGATTCTTGCTGAATCTGTTCCAACCAATGAACTTCGTTCCTGGTCCCGAATGTCAAGACAGGGTAAAGAATGACTTTGCAAAGAATTTAATGGAAATAAATAGAGATTCTCTTTCCTGAAAAGTGTTTCCACTGCATCTATCAATGACCACGTAGCCCTGCAAGCTTCACAGGCAGCACGCAACATGTTCAAAGAACCTGAAACGAGACTAGAGCCTGATGTTGCTAAGCAAAGAGATAAATTTTCAACTAATCCACATGTTTTTGCATGATCCAAAATCTGCTTCATCGCTTCATGCATTACAGGAGTAGGAGCTGCCTCAGAAGTCAGTGAAGTTGCTTTAAGACCATCATCTACAGCAGATAACATGGTTGCAATGCAAGCACAGGACTCTAACAGAACACTTCCCGAGTTTTCTTCATGGCCACCAACAATCTATATATTTTACTATGATAAGGGACTTGAAAATTAACACTTAAACTTGCAGAAGAATCAACAAAGAACATAATTACCTGTGAAAAAATTTCAGCTAAGGCAACCCAGTGCTTGAAATATGAAGTTGAAATGGCACTCCCAATATTGTCTAATTGTAGTTTTATTATAGAGAAACTCTGCAAAATTAAGAATTTAGAGTTGCCAACCAGCAATCATCAGAGAGTGGCAAGTTATAATGGAAACAGCATACAGTGATCTACAGCACTTGGATTTTCAATAATGAACACTATTCCAGAAATCAACAAAAAGAAATTTTCCAGAAAAAAACATCTTAGCATTTGCAATAACTTCAAAGGTCAGTTGGGAAAGAAGAGAAAATATCTGAGTGAAAGAAGAGAGTGGACTGCATTAATTAAACAAACAAGTGAAATAAAACCTTGTTACAATTTTTTGTTTGTATAAAAATTATATTACTTTATCATTTGGAACACCTTTATCAATAACTCAATTTTAAATATTACAAGAATATAAGGATGGCACATAACAGAATTAAAACTACTATAAGGCAGGAATAAATGAAGTCCTAATACCTTTGCTAATAAGTCACTAAGTTCAGAGGATTTCAAGCTGACTACATTGGCAGTGAAATTAAGAAGTTCACTAAGTATTTCATTAACTAGGCCACCAGTTGCACCAGCTGCAGCTAAGTTTGAAATAATTCTCAGTGACTGCCTTGTAGTAAGAACATCTTGATCCCTGCATGAGTTGAAAAAGCAAATTTCTCTCACAAATAAATTATTATATATGCTGCTTACCTAAATTCAGTCAACATCACAAGTGTCAGCTATTGAAAAAATGATTGCTATCTAGAGCACTAGATGAGGTAAAATAATTGTAGTAGAGCACCAAAAGAACCACCGCCCTGGTCCCCACAATATGATGTCTTCGTAAGGCATATCTTTGGTGTCAAATAACACCAACTTATTGCATCATCAGAAAAACCAGCAGTTTAACCTATGCCAAAGTCTGATTTGCATTTCAAAGTCTTGCTGTCTTTCCATGTCTTTGGAACACTCTACCAAATAGCAAGTGGTTACTTGTAGCAATCGTCCAATTCATACATTAAGTAATACTAAAATGATTAGAAACTAAATTCCTTATGGATGGGTTTAGACATCCCATTTTATCAGCTCATCCATTCTTTTATCCCATTTGTAATAAACAACTCAGGTAATGTGCTCTTACAGAGTTGTTGTCTTTGGTGATCATAGGTGTTTGTGTTCACATGGTAGAATCTCCAAAGAATTGGTTTCACATGCATGGATATCCTTAGGTACAGTTTGAGTGAAAAGTACTGAATTATTTCAGAGATCTCATATCTTCTTGGTGGATTTCGGTTATGAATATGAAAGCAGTTTTGGTTAAAGAGAGATGAAGTGAGAGACGCTCCAACAGTTCTTCCAGCAGAGGGTCATTATTTCATCTCCAAGGAAACTTCATTTTTCTGAAAGCTATTAGTGTCTGGATTATTATTAGAAAAGGTTATTTCTAGCATATTTTTCCTTCTTTTCCAGGTTTAGTACTGATTCTGCGTGCTGCTTAACATTCATCAACACAACATAGTTTCCAAACCATGTCACAGGACTTTGATGAGCACCATGCAAGGATAAATTAAGCAAAAAAAAAAATCATCATAGAATGAATCGATATTATTTTAAATTTTATCAAAAAAATTCTATGAAGCTTTAACTAATGCAATGTAACACGATGAAGTATTCCCTCATGCATGTGAATTTCAACTACTTCAAAATTAATTTAGATTTTATCAAAATATCTACAGAGCTTTAATGCAATGTAACCAGATGAAGTATTCCCCTATGCATGTGAATTTCAACTGCTCCCATATATTTTTCTCAGTCTTTTCCAGTAGCAAAGGAGGGCATGATGCTTCAATGCTATGAGCAAGCAACAATATTAGAATTTCTTTTACCAAAACCACAAACTACCAAGAGTAAAAATGTTTTAGTTGTATCTAATGCTTCCCACAAAAGGTAAGGTTGATCATGCAAGTAAAAGGATATTGAATTTCACCTCCAAGAATGCAGAGATTCTTTTGACCATTTTCTCAATGGTAGTAGAATAATCGTTAATGCTTCGTTATCCTGACCAATTATATTGGCACCTTTAACTGTAAGTGAATTGCTTTCCAATCTATCCAATATCTGATTGCCTGAAGAGTAATAACATGTCTCAAAATCAACATTGTCAAGTTAGAAAAAACTACAGGAATAACTTTCAGGTTCCAATCAGTAATAAAGAGATAGAATCACGGTTATACACAAAAGAAGCTATAAATATGATACAAATTTACATTTCATTTTTACATGTATGTGTGCATGAACAGTCATTAGCAAATTCTGAAAGACAGCTAGCTCTTGTTTTCAACCAAGGAGTATCCCTCATTTAGAAGAAAACAACTTCGCACAACCAAAAGATAACCACCAACAAAGCAGTGTGCATTCCTATGCATGCTGTCATATAAACATAATTCAAAACTAAAATACAATTTAACATTTTCATGAACAGGGGAAAACAAACGCAGGCTGACTGCAATGCTGCATGTACTAAAGAAGATTAGTAAAAGTTCAATAAGAACAAGAAATGAATGATCCAAGCACCATAATTTCCAGGTTTTTATGACACTTAAATGAGACAGAAATTCAGGCTTATCCATTTGATAACGATTTTATGATACAAGACATTACTGCAAGACTAGATAGAACAACAGAGAGCCTTCTTCTATAAATAACATTCTTTTTTCTACAGCATCAATGGAAAAACTGGACAGAAATTATGATAGCCACAAGTCTGTCTACCTGATTGTTTAACATCATTAGGACTTGCAAATCCAGGGAACTCCTCCTGTGGCGAGGAGCTGCCTGTGACTGCATTAGGACAATTTAAATCAGCATCACTGTGAGACTTCGGAGGATTACAGTTCTCAAGAGCAGCAACAGAATTGCTTCTACCTATAACAATAATTTATGATTATTTAGCGCATTGAAGGTTTCAAAACTGAAGAACTAGTGAAGGCTAAACCACCAGGATTTGAGGCAATCAAACCAGTTGATGCTTGCATATTATTTTCTTCACCCCTCCGTGCTGCATCACATTCTCTGGGTGCAGAAGTTGCAGCACACATTACCTGTAGATTCTTTTATCAGGTGCTAAAGTATTCCATATTCTACTGACAAGAATATCAGCAAAAAACATGTAATATATATGTATATACAACTGTAGAGAAAGATGAGTTTATGCAGCCTTTTTACTGGTAATATAAGTTTGTAGCAAGTTCTAGTCCTTAATTTGAATATTAAGAAAAACAAGGTGAAGAGAGAACGAAAATAATTGTGTGCGATCACATTACCCTGCCATCCAGCTCCTCTGAGGTTTCTTTAACAAATGGATGATCAAGAAGCATAGGCCAACTCAATCTATTTTGAGGCACCTTGTTGAGCAACCCCTTAAGAAAGCTTTTGAAATTCAGACTCATGTCATCAGGATATTTTACTGGATCCTGAGATTTTGTATATAACATTAGCTTCCACTATCATACACCATAGTTTCAGGCATGAACTAGGAGAAGCATTATTAACCTTCACAATATGACGGATGAGTGCATAAACTGAATTCGTATAAAATGGAGGCTGGCCAACAAATAATTCATACCTGTTGGGACCACAACAAACTAGTTTCAATTAAGGATGTATAGCAAAAATAGAAGACGAAAAAGAAAAAAAAAAAGATGCACCACTTCAGTAGACACAGGTTTTGTGATAGAAAATACTCTTCATGGTTGAAAGTTTTTAGCAAAACCCTGTATCTTTAAGTCGTATTTCAGTTTGGAACATTTATGTGAGGAATTTTATCAATATATATTTTTTCATGACATACCACTATGAATTCAGAAAATGTCTCAGAAAAACTGCCTCAAATTAAAATCCTTGCAGCATGAGATTTTGAAGAAAAAATTGCAACACTGATACCATTCAGATGACCACCAGAATCAAATTCAAAGATGACATGAGATCAACATCTAAATGAGAGCATGCAAGCACACACAAATACACAAAAAAAGGGATGCTGCACGTACAGGATAACTCCAAGGGACCATAAATCAGCACTGTGATTGTATGGTTGCTCTCGTACAAGTTCTGGAGCCATGTATAGTGGTGTGCCTGGGAATGATGAACAAAAGTGCAAGTGAAGTGTGGGATAAGAAGGAATCCTCAGAAGTGGTAAAACACCAGATCTTACCTTTTATGGATCGCAAAACCACAGTATTTGTGGACATAGCACGAGCGAAGCCAAAATCGCAAAGCTGTAACAGATTGAAAAAAAAAAACAGAGCATATAGGAATTCACCTCAAGATACATTGCCCTTTGAAAGCATGGCAAACGCTAAGTATCTGATATACAGTGGCATTTAAATGAAGCAACAGTAAGACATGATGTTACCATGAAAGACTCCCCTTGATAGGAAAAACAAAGCAAGACATTAAAAGAAAAGGTCACCAATACCTAAGTGGAAAATAAAACAAGAAAAAAATAATCTCTGACCTTCACAACTGAACCCGCACCAATAAGTATGTTTTGCGGCTTCATGTCCCGATGGATGATACGATTGGAATGCAAATAGTGAAGTGCTCTAACCTGAAGAGCAATTTAGCAATCAGTTTGAATCAAGAGAAGAAGGGGAAAATAAGGGGAGCTCAAGGAATTACCAGCTGTTTCGCAATCGCTTGAACCTGTTCTTCAGGAAGGGACTTGTCATCCTCTAGTACCTCAAATAGTTCACCCTGCACATCAACTAATCTTAGCTCTTGCCTAGTCTGAAAAGTAAAAATCCATAACAAATAGATGTTCGCTTGTTGTGATGGATAACGAACCTGCGCAAATTCCGTGACAACACAGAACTCTTGTGGGCTTTCAAAGGAATCAAGCATTTCAATAATATTTTCATGCTTCAGCTTTCTTAGAATCTGCACCCAGTAATAATAATAATAATAATCACAATGCACAATTTTATTTTTTCCAGATAATCACATTTCATATCATCAAAAAAAGAAAGGAGGGATCACCTCAATTTCCTGTCTCAAATTATGAATATCCTTGTCGCTTTTCCCATGTTTCATAATAAATTTCATCGCAACAGTCTATCATTTCATCATTAAAAAAAAGGGTAGGATAAAAATCAAGATTAATTAATAGTAGTGAAACACAGAAGGATTGAAGTAGCTACCTGGCCCGTGTACTTGCGCCTTCCTTTGTAAACTTTGCCAAACGAGCCTTCACCTACTAGCTCTATCACGTGATAGTTCTCAACTCCCATTTCCTTTTCTTTTTTCCTTTAATTACAAAAATATCAGAAATTGAGATTTCTTGTAAAACCCTCAATTTAGCCTACTGCAATATCGATGATTGATTTCAGTTCCTATAGTAATCAAGATATGGTGTTGATCAATGTTTAAGAAAAACTGTAGTGAAGAGATGAAGAGAGTACCTTAAGCGTCGCAGAAATGTAGTGAAATATCTGCAGATCTAAGAAGACAAACGAGAGGAGAGGGAGGGAGAGGGGGGGGGGGGGAGAGAGAGTTCTTTTGAAATAGGAAGAAAGAGAGACGAATGGTTGAATTCTCCCCGCTCATGTTTATTTCAATTTTAAACAATTCTTCTTACGCTCTGGTGGGTTAGCCCGCTTGGCAACAATTTTGTATATTATTTAGTTTATATTAGTCTCTTGATGAGCGCCTTGCTACAAGCCAAATCAAAAGAATCCTAATTGTAGAAAATGAATATGCAAGTATTGTAAATGTGTTTCTAATAAAACAAATTGAAAATTATATACATTAATAAATTAAAAAAAAAAGATTTGTCAATGTAAACTCAAAATTAAATTGTAAAAGTGGAAGATAAATGCATATTAAAATATATTAGCTTGCACTAGTAAGAGCTCTCGTTCTATTTTTCCTTTATTATATGACAATTGAATAATTTCTAACAAAATAACATCTTAAATATAATCCAATCTATTTAGTTATAACTAATTCTTATTAAACTTTAAGGGGAAAAAAAGAATAATAGTTTAGAAAAAATAACATTTATTAATATCAAAAACATTAAAATAATAGTTTAGAAAAATAACATTTATTAATATCAAAAACATTATTACAATGGAATTTGAAAATAAATTAAAAAAGTAAAAATTATTTGATAGAATAATAACATAAATATTATTTTAATTATACATTTTAATGGTTTTTTATATAAAAATAAAAATTCATAAATTGGTTGGGCGCTACTTAGCCTAAAAGGAGATGGCGAGGCATGTGTGGACTAGTAAGGGCAAGTCCATGCATTCGTCCTTATAGTATTTTTTGTTTTTCAAATTGGGTCATTCATTTTATTTTTTTTCAATAAAAAACAAAGCTAATAACGCATCATTTGTCGTGGCAACTATCAGAGGATAACGTGCCATCTTAAAAAATATGAAAACAAAAGGTGTAGTAGACAACATGTTGGTTGCTATAGAAATTTTCTAACCACCTTTGATGGTTTGAAAAATCAAGCAAAAGGGTTTTTGACCTTTAAAGCTCATTTTTACTATATATATAAAAAAAAAACTATGAAACACCTCGCAAACCTCTATGACTTCTTTTTAAACCCCAAAACAACCTAAAACCTCTTCAAAACTAAAGAATCAAAGGGATCTAAAATGATTTTTTGAGCACGAACCTAATTTTTTCAGTATTGTTAATGGAAACAACCACCATCAATGAACTCCTATTTCCAAGAGAAACCCATTGATATCAAGTTTTTGCTTTTTTAGAGTCTGAAATGTGGATGAACAAACATTTTTGCTCTGTATATTATTTTCCATCAACCTCTCTCTCTCATCTTTCAACCTTGAGGGTTGATAATGAACAAAATTAAGTTTTTAAGAATTTAAAAGATTGTAAAATAATGAAAAAGGAAAGTTTTAAACTAAAGATACCTTCTATATGTAAAGTTGTAACTGGCCACTTGGTTTTTTCATCTTTTACACTTTAGTCCTTTGACTCTCAATTGTAAATTATAAGAAATTGGTTTAATTGAGCAATAAATGGATACAATCGAAGAGAAAATAAGTTTGAGCACCAAAATAGAGTAAAAAGACAATGAATAATGATTGAATAGTGAAATGTGCCTTAGTGGTTTAGACTCTGTTTTATAATTTTATGATTTATGGATAAAGATATAATTTTTTTTTAAGCTTATATATTATTTTTGTAAAATTAATTTTAAAAAATGAGATTCGAATATTTGGTAGGTATCAGTCGAGCCAAATCAGCGGAGAAGATGAACAATGTATTTAAATACCGAGAATCGAGGATAGGTGGAGGAAAATCCAACCCAGAACCGGGTAAGAAATCAAGATCATATATATTATTATCTTGAAATTAGCAACAATAATAGATTCCTACAAATTTGTACTTGTTTATTGACTTTTTATGGAGAGAAGAAGATACTGTTTCGTTTCTAGTTCCTTTTTTTTTTTTTTTTTTCCACATAAGCACATAGAAAAAACTCTATTTGGTTAGAAAAATAGTTTTTTTTTTATACACTGTACAACACTCTATAATATATAATTGTATTTTAAATTTTATTTTTATAAAAAATAAAATAACTTGTTTTTGATTTATAAAATTATATTTTTCATTTATTTTACATGTAAAAAATACATCTCACAATAATTTTAACTAAACATATATTTTTTTTAACCTATTATAACTATTACAATTATAACAATTCCTAACACGTATTAAATGAGATATTTATTGATTGTCTTTTGAACTACTATAACAAGTTTTGCAACTTAAATCGATAAGGATCCATTTTGGTTTGGATTGCGTTTCTTAAAGAGAGACCTTCCATTTGATAAATTGTGACTTGAAAAAAAAATTAATGGAACTGAGCTTCTATGTGGGATTGTAGCGCGTTAAAATGTAATTTGATATATTTTTTAAATTTAATTTATTATATTTTTAATTGTTTTAATATGCTAATATCAAAAATAAATTATAAAAAAATAAAATATATTATTTTAATAATAAAAAAATACTTTAAAACACTCTCAACCACAGCATTAACCTCAAACTTCCCTCGAACAAGTATAATCTATTTAGTGGTCCTTTTACTCGCATAATTTTAAATAAAATAAGTAACAATAAAAAAATATATAGACAAAATTTAATAGATAAAAAATTTTAATAAAAAAAATAATAAGAAAAAAATAAATAACAATCATAAAAATAAAGACTAAAATTAATATAAAAATTAAATTAAATCAAATGTTAAGGGATGAAATTAAAAAAAATATATATTCAAACAAAATATATATCAATCAAAAGTTTGAGGACTAAATTTGATATAATCAACAAATAATATGATATTTTAAAAATTTTCACAGCTTATAGAAAATATTTTCCACCTAAAATAAAAAACATATATTTTTTCTTGAGAATCAAGCCAATTTTTTTTTTTAACTAGAAAATATTTTTTATTGACCAACTTTTTTAATAACAGACAAACATAAAAACACTTAAAATTTAATTTCCAAACAAACAAACACCCTTCAAAAGAAAATTTTAGAAAACTAACACTATAAATTTACTTTTAGTTGCTCTTTATAATTTTCATCTTATCTTTTTGTATCTCTTTCTTCCTATTAAAAATTTATCATTAGAGTAAGCATTAATTCATACAATATGTTTTATAATTTCTCTTATAAATTTATAAAATAAGTATTAATAATTATTTCTTGAATACTTTGAAATTTCTTCAATATCTCAATCACTTTCTCCAAGAAATCATACCATTAGTTCTTGTGTTATTAGCGCAATAATTTACCTTACCTCCTACAATCTTCATATGCAGCAAGATCCGACTAATGAAATATATTCCTTTCGGCTTTACTCTTTTCTTACATAGGCGAAAATCAATTTTGTTAAGAGAGAAAAGAAGGGAAAAAAATAATTTATAGGCATAACAATAGATACTTCAGTTAGATTTTATATCATTTATATTCAAACTTTAATTCCTCAAACTATATAAGGTATTGATTTTTAATACTCAAACTTTACCCAATCAGATTTCAAATATTTATAACCCGAATCCAAATGTAAATGTTATAATTTATAATAATTAACCTGATATATATATATATATATATATTAAAGTTAATTATTTGTTTTTTTTAATGAGTTAAGTTCAGATAGTGTTTAGATCAGATAAACCAATATTCATACACAACTTAAAACCTAATATTTTAACCATGATCCAATCGTATCTAAAATTTTCTTAGCTGTTCGGTTGGGCTCGCCTTGGAATCCGTCGATTTAGTTGTCATCCCTGACTCCAATACCATCATCAAGGGCACCACAAATAGCCACGTCGTCTCTCTCTCTGACAGTACACATCTTACCATAATAAAATTATTAATTAATGCATTTAAGAATATTACAAGCATCGTGTTTTACAATATTCATTGCAGAGCAACTTTACACTACTTTCAGCTTCTGTTTCACTTTTATGCACTGATTTGGTGAAAATCAAGCTAATGAGAATATGGCTTGGAAAACCCTGACCTCTGTTTCGGGCTTCAACTATCAGCCACTCTCCTGATGATAACAGTGGCATAATTGGCAATTGTTGCTTCTGGGGACTGCCGAAGTCTTCCAATCACCGGAAACAACTCAGATGAACGGAGGAATTGTCTGCAGGGCAGATGTGCACACATCTTTGCCAATGAAAAGAGAGCTATCTTTAATGGTGATTCATTCACAGCATCTCTCCTCATGGGGTTTAGGGCTACTGCTGAACAGTCAGCTACCAACTTTAGTAAAGCCTGAAGAAATAAAACCACCCAATGAAGTCAATTTACCACTGTTATCAACGGTGATATATATATATATAAACATAAACTAGCAAATTTCTCTGCACTACATGAAATAACAAATCCAAATTCAAGTGAGGTCTACGAGGTCCTTCGCAATGTTTACACTAAGAATTTCAAATGATTTCTTTCCTTCAAAAAAAGGAAGCAGTACAACTGTATGTATCCTGTAATTGTAACCAAACAGTGGAATAAGTGAGCATAAAATGGATTTATTTAAACCAAATTAACATTCGAGGCTCACGGTAAAAAAGCTTAAACTTGTATGGTATTTAAGTAAGCTTCCTCTATATAAAAATAAAATAAAAAGTAATGCATGTTTGATAAACCATTCGATATATAATGCTGTTTGAAAACAAAACATGCAAATGCTGTAAATTATGAAATCTCTATTGCTGTAAAACTCAGTTCCGCATATCTCCAAACCTGCATGGCTCCTTTAGACACAATGTCATCACAAAGTTTGCTCGAGTTGCGAACAAGATTGCTTAAAGCACCAGCAGCATTTGCTTTAGTCTTGTCTTCCTCTGCTGACAGCAGCAAATTTGCTAGTTGAGGTATAGATCTTCTTAGCTCGTCATACAGCATGTCATTATGGTAGGCAGCATTTCCAATCTGGAGAGTATAACGCCACATTTATAATTACTATCATAATGTTTCTTCTTTATTTACACGAGTTTTACTTTTTCTTGAAAGTACACTAATTAATAGTGCCCAGCAAAATCTCAATGTAAAGATGCGCTTTCATTGCAACAAATTTAAAGGATAACAGAGCATTAGTAGCAGTTCTTACAGCAAAGCATGCAAATTTCCTAGTGCGTTTGTCTGGATCAGAACATCGATCAATGAGAAGACTTATGATGCGAGATCTTGCCTAGAAAATCAAATTAAACAGTAAGAAAGAGCAAATTATTCGTAACGCAATGGTTCGTCGTGAGTGAATCCCCAGTAATTTCATTTATTTCTCACACAATTCCAAATAGATCTATGATCTGTACTTACCAACGAACCGTAGAAGTAGGAGCTGTGCCGACACATATTGCCTAGAGCACTGCAGGTTTTTGCACGAATATTGGGATCTTCATGTGTCAGAAACTTCTTCAAGAATTCCAATATAGAAGCCCCATTAATGTGTTCATAGAAACCTAAACCCTGCAAGCCCACAAAATCCAAGCTAATAAGACAGGATTTGAGCAGGGAATTTCTGTTTTTGACGTTACATATTACCCAGAACCCGTGACCTGACCTGAACATGCCAGAACAAAATATATAGGCTTTCTGCTGACCTTGCCAGAAACACGAATATTCTTGCAGGTTACCAATAAGGACGAAAGGACATCTCGGTTTTAGACTCAATTTCTCGGTTATCTTTTTTTTTTTTTTGTTCCTCCAGGAACCCGCAGCCATTATTACCTTAATTGTTCTCGGATAATTTAAATACACCCTTGGTCTAACCTTACCTATTATTTAACCTTTACAAATGCCGAAGGGCATTACGAAAGGAGCATACGGGGCTAATTTCTTTCTTGTAAGACAAAATGTAACTGTGAAGAAGAAAGGTGCACCAAAAGAAAGTAACGTGTAAATAAAGGAAGAATTTAAGATAAAATTAAGGGCAAGCCTAAAGAAGTGCCCAAGCTTCAGGGTAATCTCAAATAGATTCTCACATCACGTGGTAAAACAAATTATAGAAAGAAAAGTAGAGGTTTTGTGATTCTTTATATAGCTTAGTCTATTTTGTGAGTTTGTTATTATTGAAAATGAAGATCTTAGATAATTCACTGGTTTTTCATTAAAAAAGAAAAATTATGTGAATTTCATGCTGCTATTTAATAGTTTTGTTGACTAAAAGTGAACGAAAGATCAGATTGAGAATTTTGTGGACGTCATCAAGATGAAAAATATGTTAGGGACCTAATGGAGACCCTTAAACGTTGAGGACTTTTACGAGTTCGCCCTACAATTAACCTGTGCTCTAAATGCAGGCCAAAATTGAGATAGGAATAAAGAAACTAAAGGAATATAAAATTACAACAGCAGCTTGCAATCTGCCTGAGAACAAAGTCGATTATCCAGCAAGAACTTAAGTACTAGGCAAGAATCGCTTATAGGGTTTAGGATTGATAAGAAAGTGGAAATAACAAAAAACAAAATGAGGACAACGGAAAATGTTCAAATGAGCTAAACGTTGGAAAGAGAGCTAAATTTCCATCTTCTTTGAAAACGTGCACTAGAAGAGAAGCAACTTCTTAGATAGCTTCTCCAAAATTGGAACTTGGAAAACGAGAGGAACTACTATAGGAAGAGGACACCAATATACAACAAAATTGCAATAGAATAATGGCTAAGTGCCAGTTTGGAAAACATCAATTTTTGGACTTTTTTTTTAGCTTCCATGTTTGGTTATACTTAAAAGTTAATATCTCAGCTAATTTCACATGACTTCATTATTATTTTTAAAAGCTATAATTTATAGCTCTTAAAAAGCCACAGTCATAGCTAAAAACCATAATTTTCCAACAGATCCTAAAAATAAAACAGAGCTTAAGTTGAAATAAAGTTTAGGGAGCATTTGGTACAAGGATTCCTAGATATCCTTGTGGCATGTGATTTTTGCATTTGGTTGAAAATGAAAAGTATATAGTGTTTACTTTATATAATGAATCCATGAAGAATTTATACAAATTTATTATTTTACCCTTAAAACTTAATGTTTTTAATGTTCCATAACATTAAATTTTGACTTTATAGAATTATAACTACCAAAAAATAAAATAGAATATACCAACAAATTATTTAACATACATATTATATTAATAATTACAGTGATGTAATAAAACAAATAAAATACATATTAATTGTTCAAATAAATTATAAGTCTATAACAATTATGTTATTATTAGTAAAAACAAGGGTATATAAGTCTAAAAGATATAAAATAGGGGAAACTAAGTAAAAAAAAATAGCATTCCCTCTGTTATAGAATTTGAGGCTCCCTTTTTTAGAAGGGAACCAAATTCTCTAATTTCAAGGAAATGTAATGTCCTAGCAATGTTTCCCTTGCATTTAACGTTCCGTCCCTAAATAAACACAAGATATTGAATTGTTTGGTATAGGGAATCTAGGTCCCCATACAAAACACCAATAAGGCCCCAAAGAAATCTGTAGAATCCTAAAAGGTTTGAATGAAATAACAAAAAGACAACTACAAAATATGCTAGCATCCTATTTTGTATTAGTTAAAGTACTAGATCCTTGTAAGAAAAGATTTCTATTCTTAAATAAAGCTACTTGACCTCTATGGAAATATTTTAAAAAGGAGTATGTATATGTATATATATATATATACAAAAAGAATTATATAAAACCTCACCTCATCCATGCGTGCTAGATCGGAAACAATCATCAAAACATCAAGCAGGACCTCTCTCGGACTCATGTTATCGAGCAATCTTTTCACCATGTTTGGATTTAACAAGCCTCTGCCTATTAATTGAATAGCAAAAGGTCGGTGGCCGATCATTTTGGCAAGAAATGCAACTGGCCTTCCCAGATCTTTCAACTCCATGTATTCTACGCAGCGAAGTATAATGCCAGGTAATCCCACCTGAAAAGTAGTAGAATGAGTATCGTTAATACTAGAGACGATTTTAGGACAGGTTATCTTACTTAAGGTAGAACACATGATAATAAAGATATGCCAATGCATGAAAATTGTCGGGCAAATTTGCTAAGAACTTTTAAAAAGCAATAAGAGTCTTAAGAGTTCTACGTATCGTATTGTCCACTTTCATCATAACATGGTAAAAAAAAACGTGCATTAAAAGGGCTCCTTCCATTTTAACCTCTAACCGGGAAGAACTGTGAAGGAAAAAGCTAACGGAAGATCTAACCTCTAGAAGTATTTTTAGATACTTTCCCATGTCTTCCTCAATTGCTTTAGCCATGTCCTTGTCTTCGATGAATATTTTTCCCCCAGGAGAACCCATGTTGAGAAGGAACCCGTTATTTACGGAAGCGGTAGCTGATGGCAAGCTAGGAGTATTTTGTACAGCAACAAAAGGAAAAGCTAAGATATCTATAACTGCATTTACAGCATCTCTGACACCATCCTTGCCTCCACCTGGCCCGCTCCAGCTTTTCACAAGCTTGAGATGCACATCTGAGATTAGTTCAGTGATATCCTTGACATGTTCACTCCTGAGTAAAATTTGACGAAAAATCGGAGCTCCACCAGAAAGGCAGTGACATATTGAAGAAACTGCCCATACAACCCCAATGGGGGATAACCCGACTTGATCCTTTGTGCTATCAATTCCTTGATGAGAGGTAATTGAACGGTTGTTGCTTAACAAATCAATAAGAAGCAGAGGCATGCCACTTGCACATAACTGTTTTACAGCTAATGGACCTCCCCATTTTAGTCTGGATTCCAACAAGCCCACACAACCATCCCTAATGCCATGCCAATATGAGAGAATATTCATGTTGCGTGGACCTAATTCATTTCCTTCCACAGGTGAAATCTTGAGGTGTTCACAAAGCGTGGCACTTCGAGGAATCAAAGGCACCGCAATTTCTGAGATGGAAGATTCAACAGAAGCTCCACTTTCAAGAGATAGAATTGATGCGAGAGCCAGCATAGCCGATGCACAATGAGGTTGCAATGAAATTTTCATTTTGTCATCAAGAGAGAACTGATGGCCAATAATAGAAAGTCGGGACAGCTGATTCTTTGGAGAGGACGTCAACATAAACAAGGCTGAATTTCTTCCCGTTGACTTCAAACATTGAGCAATGATTGCAAGGAGAAGGCATGAATTTAAAACCACCGTGGAAGAATTCGCTAATTTACTCTTTAAGTTACTTGTTTCAGGATCTTTATTAGATGCACACCAAGATAAAATGGCGAATATTTCTGAAAGAATAGTTTTATCTCCTCCACCACTGACAACAGTTGTTACAGGAAGAGAACTAGGCAAGCCGCAAAGAACACCAGGAACCATAGCATTATGTAGACAGCATCTTGACAAGATCTGTAACATTTTAAAATGAGCACACTTTATGGCACCTATATGTAGAGCGACCCATCGTCCAAGCATGATGTTAAGAAGTTATATTTGAGACCACTAACTTTTAAAAATCAGTTAACTTTTTGAGAATAATGTTGTAGAACAGAATAAACTGAAAAAGAAAGAAGAATAACAATGATGTAAGGGAAAAACACCTGAATACTAGCGGAGAGGGCTGGCTCTATACGTTGCTTAAGGCAATAGAAAATTGCCACCTGCACAGCTTTTGATCTCAAGAATGCTCTTGTCACTGCTTCAATGATTCTTGCTGAATCTGTTCCAACCAATGAACTTCGTTCCTGGTCCCGAATGTCAAGACAGGGTAAAGAATGACTTTGCAAAGAATTTAATGGAAATAAATAGAGATTCTCTTTCCTGAAAAGTGTTTCCACTGCATCTATCAATGACCACGTAGCCCTGCAAGCTTCACAGGCAGCACGCAACATGTTCAAAGAACCTGAAACGAGACTAGAGCCTGATGTTGCTAAGCAAAGAGATAAATTTTCAACTAATCCACATGTTTTTGCATGATCCAAAATCTGCTTCATCGCTTCATGCATTACAGGAGTAGGAGCTGCCTCAAAAGTCAGTGAAGTTGCTTTAAGACCATCATCTACAGCAGATAACATGGTTGCAATGCAAGCACAGGACTCTAACAGAACACTTCCCGAGTTTTCTTCATGGCCACCAACAATCTATATATTTTACTATGATAAGGGACTTGAAAATTAACACTTAAACTTGCAGAAGAATCAACAAAGAACATAATTACCTGTGAAAAAATTTCAGCTAAGGCAACCCAGTGCTTGAAATATGAAGTTGAAATGGCACTCCCAATATTGTCTAATTGTAGTTTTATTATAGAGAAACTCTGCAAAATTAAGAATTTAGAGTTGCCAACCAGCAATCATCAGAGAGTGGCAAGTTATAATGGAAACAGCATACAGTGATCTACAGCACTTGGATTTTCAATAATGAACACTATTCCAGAAATCAACAAAAAGAAATTTTCCAGAAAAAAAACATCTTAGCATTTGCAATAACTTCAAAGGTCAGTTGGGAAAGAAGAGAAAATATCTGAGTGAAAGAAGAGAGTGGACTGCATTAATTAAACAAACAAGTGAAATAAAACCTTGTTACAATTTTTTGTTTGTATAAAAATTATATTACTTTATCATTTGGAACACCTTTATCAATAACTCAATTTTAAATATTACAAGAATATAAGGATGGCACATAACAGAATTAAAACTACTATAAGGCAGGAATAAATGAAGTCCTAATACCTTTGCTAATAAGTCACTAAGTTCAGAGGATTTCAAGCTGACTACATTGGCAGTGAAATTAAGAAGTTCACTAAGTATTTCATTAACTAGGCCACCAGTTGCACCAGCTGCAGCTAAGTTTGAAATAATTCTCAGTGACTGCCTTGTAGTAAGAACATCTTGATCCCTGCATGAGTTGAAAAAGCAAATTTCTCTCACAAATAAATTATTATATATGCTGCTTACCTAAATTCAGTCAACATCACAAGTGTCAGCTATTGAAAAAAATGATTGCTATCTAGAGCACTAGATGAGGTAAAATAATTGTAGTAGAGCACCAAAAGAACCACCGCCCTGGTCCCCACAATATGATGTCTTCGTAAGGCATATCTTTGGTGTCAAATAACACCAACTTATTGCATCATCAGAAAAAACCAGCAGTTTAACCTATGCCAAAGTCTGATTTGCATTTCAAAGTCTTGCTGTCTTTCCATGTCTTTGGAACACTCTACCAAATAGCAAGTGGTTACTTGTAGCAATCATCCAATTCATACATTAAGTAATACTAAAATGATTAGAAACTAAATTCCTTATGGATGGGTTTAGACATCCCATTTTATCAGCTCATCCATTCTTTTATCCCATTTGTAATAAACAACTCAGGTAATGTGCTCTTACAGAGTTGTTGTCTTTGGTGATCATAGGTGTTTGTGTTCACATGGTAGAATCTCCAAAGAATTGGTTTCACATGCATGGATATCCTTAGGTACAGTTTGAGTGAAAAAGTACTGAATTATTTCAGAGATCTCATATCTTCTTGGTGGATTTCGGTTATGAATATGAAAGCAGTTTTGGTTAAAGAGAGATGAAGTGAGAGACGCTCCAACAGTTCTTCCAGCAGAGGGTCATTATTTCATCTCCAAGGAAACTTCATTTTTCTGAAAGCTATTAGTGTCTGGATTATTATTAGAAAAGGTTATTTCTAGCATATTTTTCCTTCTTTTCCAGGTTTAGTACTGATTCTGCGTGCTGCTTAACATTCATCAACACAACATAGTTTCCAAAACCATGTCACAGGACTTTGATGAGCACCATGCAAGGAGAAATTAAGCAAAAAAAAAAAAATCATCATAGAATGAATCGATATTATTTTTAAATTTTATCAAAAAAAATTCTATGAAGCTTTAACTAATGCAATGTAACACGATGAAGTATTCCCTCATGCATGTGAATTTCAACTACTTCAAAATTAATTTAGATTTTATCAAAATATCTACAGAGCTTTAATGCAATGTAACCAGATGAAGTATTCCCCTATGCATGTGAATTTCAACTGCTCCCATATATTTTTCTCAGTCTTTTCCAGTAGCAAAGGAGGGCATGATGCTTCAATGCTATGAGCAAGCAACAATATTAGAATTTCTTTTACCAAAACCACAAACTACCAAGAGTAAAAATGTTTTAGTTGTATCTAATGCTTCCCACAAAAGGTAAGGTTGATCATGCAAGTAAAAGGATATTGAATTTCACCTCCAAGAATGCAGAGATTCTTTTGACCATTTTCTCAATGGTAGTAGAATAATCGTTAATGCTTCGTTATCCTGACCAATTATATTGGCACCTTTAACTGTAAGTGAATTGCTTTCCAATCTATCCAATATCTGATTGCCTGAAGAGTAATAACATGTCTCAAAATCAACATTGTCAAGTTAGAAAAAACTACAGGAATAACTTTCAGGTTCCAATCAGTAATAAAGAGATAGAATCACGGTTATACACAAAAGAAGCTATAAATATGATACAAATTTACATTTCATTTTTACATGTATGTGTGCATGAACAGTCATTAGCAAATTCTGAAAGACAGCTAGCTCTTGTTTTTCAACCAAGGAGTATCCCTCATTTAGAAGAAAAACAACTTCGCACAACCAAAAGATAACCACCAACAAAGCAGTGTGCATTCCTATGCATGCTGTCATATAAACATAATTCAAAACTAAAATACAATTTAACATTTTCATGAACAGGGGAATACAAACGCAGGCTGACTGCAATGCTGCATGTACTAAAGAAGATTAGTAAAAGTTCAATAAGAACAAGAAATGAATGATCCAAGCACCATAATTTCCAGGTTTTTATGACACTTAAATGAGACAGAAATTCAGGCTTATCCATTTGATAACGATTTTATGATACAAGACATTACTGCAAGACTAGATAGAACAACAGAGAGCCTTCTTCTATAAATAACATTCTTTTTTCTACAGCATCAATGGAAAAACTGGACAGAAATTATGATAGCCACAAGTCTGTCTACCTGATTGTTTAACATCATTAGGACTTGCAAATCCAGGGAACTCCTCCTGTGGCGAGGAGCTGCCTGTGACTGCATTAGGACAATTTAAATCAGCATCACTGTGAGACTTCGGAGGATTACAGTTCTCAAGAGCAGCAACAGAATTGCTTCTACCTATAACAATAATTTATGATTATTTAGCGCATTGAAGGTTTCAAAACTGAAGAACTAGTGAAGGCTAAACCACCAGGATTTGAGGCAATCAAACCAGTTGATGCTTGCATATTATTTTCTTCACCCCTCCGTGCTGCATCACATTCTCTGGGTGCAGAAGTTGCAGCACACATTACCTGTAGATTCTTTTATCAGGTGCTAAAGTATTCCATATTCTACTGACAAGAATATCAGCAAAAAACATGTAATATATATGTATATACAACTGTAGAGAAAGATGAGTTTATGCAGCCTTTTTACTGGTAATATAAGTTTGTAGCAAGTTCTAGTCCTTAATTTGAATATTAAGAAAAACAAGGTGAAGAGAGAACGAAAATAATTGTGTGCGATCACATTACCCTGCCATCCAGCTCCTCTGAGGTTTCTTTAACAAATGGATGATCAAGAAGCATAGGCCAACTCAATCTATTTTGAGGCACCTTGTTGAGCAACCCCTTAAGAAAGCTTTTGAAATTCAGACTCATGTCATCAGGATATTTTACTGGATCCTGAGATTTTGTATATAACATTAGCTTCCACTATCATACACCATAGTTTCAGGCATGAACTAGGAGAAGCATTATTAACCTTCACAATATGACGGATGAGTGCATAAACTGAATTCGTATAAAATGGAGGCTGGCCAACAAATAATTCATACCTGTTGGGACCACAACAAACTAGTTTCAATTAAGGATGTATAGCAAAAATAGAAGACGAAAAGAAAAAAAAAAAAAGATGCACCACTTCAGTAGACACAGGTTGTATGATAGAAAATACTCTTCATGGTTGAAAGTTTTTAGCAAAACCCTGTATCTTTAAGTCGTATTTCAGTTTGGAACATTTATGTGAGGAATTTTATCAATATATATTTTTTCATGACATACCACTATGAATTCAGAAAATGTCTCAGAAAAACTGCCTCAAATTAAAATCCTTGCAGCATGAGATTTTGAAGAAAAAATTGCAACACTGATACCATTCAGATGACCACCAGAATCAAATTCAAAGATGACATGAGATCAACATCTAAATGAGAGCATGCAAGCACACACAAATACACAAAAAAAGGGATGCTGCACGTACAGGATAACTCCAAGGGACCATAAATCAGCACTGTGATTGTATGGTTGCTCTCGTACAAGTTCTGGAGCCATGTATAGTGGTGTGCCTGGGAATGATGAACAAAAGTGCAAGTGAAGTGTGGGATAAGAAGGAATCCTCAGAAGTGGTAAAACACCAGATCTTACCTTTTATGGATCGCAAAACCACAGTATTTGTGGACATAGCACGAGCGAAGCCAAAATCGCAAAGCTGTAACAGATTGAAAAAAAAAACAGAGCATATAGGAATTCACCTCAAGATACATTGCCCTTTGAAAGCATGGCAAACGCTAAGTATCTGATATACAGTGGCATTTAAATGAAGCAACAGTAAGACATGATGTTACCATGAAAGACTCCCCTTGATAGGAAAAACAAAGCAAGACATTAAAAGAAAAGGTCACCACTACCTAAGTGGAAAAATAAAACAAGAAAAAATAATCTCTGACCTTCACAACTGAACCCGCACCAATAAGTATGTTTTGCGGCTTCATGTCCCGATGGATGATACGATTGGAATGCAAATAGTGAAGTGCTCTAACCTGAAGAGCAATTTAGCAATCAGTTTGAATCAAGAGAAGAAGGGGAAAATAAGGGGAGCTCAAGGAATTACCAGCTGTTTCGCAATCGCTTGAACCTGTTCTTCAGGAAGGGACTTGTCATCCTCTAGTACCTCAAATAGTTCACCCTGCACATCAACTAATCTTAGCTCTTGCCTAGTCTGAAAAGTAAAAATCCATAACAAATAGATGTTCGCTTGTTGTGATGGATAACGAACCTGCGCAAATTCCGTGACAACACAGAACTCTTGTGGGCTTTCAAAAGAATCAAGCATTTCAATAATATTTTTTCATGCTTCAGCTTTCTTAGAATCTGCACCCAGTAATAATAATAATAATAATCACAATGCACAATTTTATTATTTCCAGATAATCACATTTCATATCATCAAAAAAAAGAAAGGAGGGATCACCTCAATTTCCTGTCTCAAATTATGAATATCCTTGTCGCTTTTCCCATGTTTCATAATAAATTTTCATCGCAACAGTCTAATCATTCATCATTAAAAAAAGGGTAGGATAAAAATCAAGATTAATTAATAGTAGTGAAACACAGAAGGATTTGAAGTAGCTACCTGGCCCGTGTACTTGCGCCTTCCTTTGTAAACTTTGCCAAACGAGCCTTCACCTACTAGCTCTATCACGTGATAGTTCTCAAACTCCCATTTCCTTTTCTTTTTTCTTTAATTACAAAATATATCAGAAATTGAGATTTCTTGTAAAACCCTCAATTTAGCCTACTGCAATATCGATGATTGATTTCAGTTCCTATAGTAATTCAAGATATGGTGTTGATCAATGTTAAGAAAAACTGTAGTGAAGAGATGAAGAGAGTACCTTAAGCGTCGCAGAAATGTAGTGAAATATCTGCAGATCTAAAGAAGACAAACGAGAGGAGAGGGAGGGAGGTGGGGGGGGGGGGGAGAGAGAGAGTTCTTTTGAAATAGGAAGAAAGAGAGACGAATGGTTTGAATTCTCCCCGCTCATGTTTATTTCAATTTTAAACAATTCTTCTTACGCTCTGGTGGGTTAGCCCGCTTGGCAACAAATTTTTGTATATTATTTAGTTTATATTAGTCTCTTGATGAGCGCCTTGCTACAAGCCAAATCAAAGAATCCTAATTGTAGAAAATGAATATGCAAGTATTGTAAATGTGTTTCTAATAAAACAAATTGAAAATTATATACATTAATAAATTAAAAAAAAAGATTTGTCAATGTAAACTCAAAATTAAATTGTAAAAGTGGAAGATAAATGCATATTAAAATATATTAGCTTGCACTAGTAAGAGCTCTCGTTCTATTTTTTCCTTTATTATATGACAATTGAATAATTTCTAACAAAATAACATCTTAAATATAATCCAATCTATTTAGTTATAACTAATTCTTATTAAACTTTAAGGGGAAAAAGAATAATAGTTTAGAAAAAATAACATTTATTAATATCAAAAACATTAAAATAATAGTTTAGAAAAATAACATTTATTAATATCAAAAACATTATTACAATGGAATTTGAAAATAAATTAAAAAAGTAAAAATTATTTGATAGAATAATAACATAAATATTATTTTAATTATACATTTTAATGGTTTTTTTATATAAAAAAAAAATTCATAAATTGGTTGGGCGCTACTTAGCCTAAAAGGAGATGGCGAGGCATGTGTGGACTAGTAAGGGCAAGTCCATGCATTCGTCCTTATAGTATTTTTGTTTTTTCAAATTGGGTCATTCATTTTATTTTTTTTCAATAAAAAACAAAGCTAATAACGCATCATTTGTCGTGGCAACTATCAGAGGATAACGTGCCATCTTAAAAAATATGAAAACAAAAGGTGTAGTAGACAACATGTTGGTTGCTATAGAAATTTTCTAACCACCTTTGATGGTTTGAAAAAATCAAGCAAAAGGGTTTTTGACCTTTTAAAGCTCATTTTTACTATATATATATAAAAAAAACTATGAAACACCCTCGCAAACCTCTATGACTTCTTTTTAAACCCCAAAACAACCTAAAACCTCTTCAAAACTAAAGAATCAAAGGATCTAAAAGGATTTTTTGAGCACGAACCTAATTTTTTCGGTATTGTTTAATGGAAACAACCACCATCAATGAACTCCTATTTCCAAGAGAAACCCATTGATATCAAGTTTTTGCTTTTTTTAGAGTCTGAAATGTGGATGAACAAACATTTTTGCTCTGTATATTATTTTCCATCAACCTCTCTCTCTCATCTTTCAACCTTGAGGGTTGATAATGAACAAAATTAAGTTTTTAAGAATTTAAAAGATTGTAAAAATAATGAAAAAGGAAAGTTTTAAACTAAAGATACCTTCTATATGTAAAGTTGTAACTGGCCACTTGGTTTTTTCATCTTTTACACTTTAGTCCTTTGACTCTCAATTGTAAATTATAAGAAATTGGTTTAATTGAGCAATAAATGGATACAATCGAAGAGAAAATAAGTTTGAGCACCAAAATAGAGTAAAAAGACAATGAATAATGATTGAATAGTGAAATGTGCCTTAGTGGTTTAGACTCTGTTTTATAATTTTATGATTTATGGATAAAGATATAATTTTTTTTTAAGCTTATATATTATTTTTGTAAAATTAATTTTAAAAAAATGAGATTCGAATATTTGGTAGGTATCAGTCGAGCCAAATCAGCGGAGAAGATGAACAATGTATTTAAATACCGAGAATCGAGGATAGGTGGAGGAAAATCCAACCCAGAACCGGGTAAGAAATCAAGATCATATAATATTATTATCTTGAAATTAGCAACAATAATAGATTCCTACAAAATTTGTACTTGTTTATTGACTTTTTATGGAGAGAAGAAGATACTGTTTCGTTTCTAGTTCCTTTTTTTTTTTTTTTTTTCCACATAAGCACATAGAAAAAACTCTATTTGGTTAGAAAAATAGTTTTTTTTTATACACTGTACAACACTCTATAATATATAATTGTATTTTAAATTTTATTTTTATAAAAAAATAAAATAACTTGTTTTTGATTTATAAAATTATATTTTTCATTTATTTTACATGTAAAAAATACATCTCACAATAATTTTAACTAAACATATATTTTTTTTAACCTATTATAACTATTACAATTATAACAATTCCTAACACGTATTAAATGAGATATTTATTGATTGTCTTTTGAACTACTATAACAAGTTTTGCAACTTTAAATCGATAAGGATCCATTTTGGTTTGGATTGCGTTTCTTAAAGAGAGACCTTCCATTTGATAAATTGTGACTTGAAAAAAAAATTAATGGAACTGAGCTTCTATGTGGGAATTGTAGCGCGTTAAAATGTAATTTGATATATTTTTTAAATTTAATTTATTATATTTTTAATTGTTTTAATATGCTAATATCAAAAATAAATTATAAAAAAATAAAATATATTATTTTTAATAATAAAAAAATACTTTAAAACACTCTCAACCACAGCATTAACCTCAAACTTCCCTCGAACAAGTATAATCTATTTAGTTGGTCCTCTTACTCGCATGACTTTGTAATTGGAATGCGTGACGACACCATCTCTTAAATTAGAAGGTGTAGTTTGATAGAGTTCCTAGATCACCGGGAACATGGATAAGAAACAAAACAAAATGGTATCATGGTCCTATTGTTTCTTGGAAAGGAATTGTATTTTGAAAAGTAGGTTTTTTTAAAAGTAAACGGTAAGAATTGAATTATTTTTTGATATTTGGTAGTGTTATAAAAAATAAATTGAAAAATATTTTTTAGTATTTAGTTATGTTATGAAAAATAACTTATTAATATATTTTTAAAAATTTTATTAAATAACAATAAACAAATCAATACAAATTAAAAAGTTGAATGAAAAAAAATTCTAATTTCATAAATTATCTCAAATAAAATAAATAATAATTAAAATAATAGAGATCAAATATAACAAATAAAAAAAATTAAAATATGATGAATAAAAATAATAATAATTTAAAATTTCATAAATGATTTTAAATAAAATAAGTTAACAATAAAAAAAATGTGGACAAAATTTAATAGATAAAAAATTTTAATTAAAAAAATAATAAGAAAAAAATAAATAACAATCATAAAAATAAAGACTAAAATTAATATAAAAATTAAATCAAATCAAATGTTAAGGGATGAAATTAAAAAAATATATATATTCAAACAAAATATATATCAATCAAAAGTTTGAGGACTAAATTTGATATAATCAACAAATAATATGATATTTTTAAAAATTTTCACAGCTTCTAGAAAATATTTTCCACCTAAAATAAAAAACATATATTTTTTTCTTGAGAATCAAGCCAATTTTTTTTTTAACTAGAAAATATTTTTTATTGACCAACTTTTTTAATAACAGACAAACATAAAAACACTTAAAATTTAATTTCTAAAAAAATTTAATTTCCAAACAAACAAACACCCCTCAAAAGAAAATTTTAGAAAACTAACACTATAAATTTACTTTTAGTTGCTCTTTATAATTTTCATCTTATCTTTTTTGTATCTCTTTCTTCCTATTAAAAATTTATCATTAGAGTAAGCATTAATTCATACAATATGTTTTATAATTTCTCTTATAAATTTATAAAATAAGTATTAATAATTATTTCTTGAATACTTTGAAATTTCTTCAATATCTCAATCACTTTCTCCAAGAAATCATACCATTAGTTCTTGTGTTATTAGCGCAAATAATTTACTTACCTCCTACAATCTTCATATGCAGCAAGATCCGACTAATGAAATATATTCCTTTCGGCTTTACTCTTTTCTTACATAGGCGAAAATCAATTTTGTTAAGAGAGAAAAGAAGGGAAAAAAAATAATTATAGGCATAACAATAGATACTTCGGTTAGATTTTATATCATTTATATTCAAACTTTAATTCCTCAAACTATATAAGGTATTGATTTTTAATACTCAAACTTTACCCAATCAGATTTTAAATATTTATAACCCGAATCCAAATGTAAATGTTATAATTTATAACAATTAACCTGATATATATATATATATATTAAAGTTAATTATTTGTTTTTTTTAATGAGTTAAGTTCAGAAGGTGTTTAGATCAGATAAACCAATATTCATACACAACTTAAAACCTAATATTTTAACCATGATCCAATCGTATCTAAAAGCTAAGATATCTATAACTGCATTTACAGCATCTCTAACACCATCCTTGCCTCCACCTGGCCCGCTCCAACTTTTCACAAGCTTGAGATGCACATCTGAGATTAGTTCAGTGATATCCTTGACATGTTCACTCCTGAGTAAAATTTGACGAAAAATCGGAGCTCCACCAGAAAGGCAGTGACATATTGAAGAAACTGCCCATACAACCCCAATGGGGGATAACCCGACTTGATCCTTTGTGCTATCAATTCCTTGATGAGAGGTAATTGAACGGTTGTTGCTTAACAAATCAATAAGAAGCAGAGGCATGCCACTTGCACATAACTGTTTTACAGCTAATGGACCTCCCCATTTTAGTCTGGATTCCAACAAGCCCACACAACCATCCCTAATGCCATGCCAATATGAGAGAATATTCATGTTGCGTGGACCTAATTCATTTCCTTCGACAGGTGAAATCTTGAGGTGTTCACAAAGCGTGGCACTTCGAGGAATCAAAGGCACCGCAATTTCTGAGATGGAAGATTCAACAGAAGCTCCACTTTCAAGAGATAGAATTGATGTGAGAGCCAGCATAGCCGATGCACAATGAGGTTGCAATGAAATTTTCATTTTGTCATCAAGAGAGAACTGATGGCCAATAATAGAAAGTCGGGACAACTGATTCTTTGGAGAGGACGTCAACATAAACAAGGCTGAATTTCTTCCCGTTGACTTCAAACATTGAGCAATGATTGCAAGGAGAAGGCATGAATTTAAAACCACCGTGGAAGAATTCGCCTAATTTACTCTTTAAGTTACTTGTTTCAGGATCTTTATTAGATGCACACCAAGATAAAATGGCGAATATTTCTAAAGAATAGTTTTATCTCCTCCACCACTTGACAACAGTTGTTACAGGAAGAGAACTAGGCAAGCCGCAAAGAACACCAGGAACCATAGCATTATGTAGACAGCATCTTGACAAGATCTGTAACATTTTAAAATGAGCACACTTTATGGCACCTATATGTAGAGCGACCATCGTCCAAGCATGATGTTAAGAAGTTATATTTGAGACCACTAACTTTTAAAAATGAGTTAACTTTTTGAGAATAATGTTGTAGAACAGAATAAACTGAAAAAGAACGAAGAATAACAATGATGTAAGAAAAACACCTGAATACTAGCGGAGAGGGCTGGCTCTATACGTTGCTTAAGGCAATAGAAAATTGCCACCTGCACAGCTTTTGATCTCAAGAATGCTCTTGTCACTGCTTCAATGATTCTTGCTGAATCTGTTCCAACCAATGAACTTCGTTCCTGGTCCCGAATGTCAAGACAGGGTAAAGAATGACTTTGCAAAGAATTTAATGGAAATAAATAGAGATTCTCTTTCCTGAAAAGTGTTTCCACTGCATCTATCAATGACCACGTAGCCCTGCAAGCTTCACAGGCAGCACGCAACATGTTCAAAGAACCTGAAACGAGACTAGAGCCTGATGTTGCTTAAGCAAAGAGATAAATTTTCAACTAATCCACATGTTTTTGCATGATCCAAAATCTGCTTCATCGCTTCATGCATTACAGGAGTAGGAGCTGCCTCAGAAGTCAGTGAAGTTGCTTTTAAGACCATCATCTACAGCAGATAACATGGTTGCAATGCAAGCACAGGACTCTAACAGAACACTTCCCGAGTTTTCTTCATGGCCACCAACAATCTATATATTTTACTATGATAAGGGACTTGAAAATTAACACTTAAACTTGCAGAAGAATCAACAAAGAACATAATTACCTGTGAAAAAATTTCAGCTAAGGCAACCCAGTGCTTGAAATATGAAGTTGAAATGGCACTCCCAATATTGTCTAATTGTAGTTTTATTATAGAGAAACTCTGCAAAATTAAGAATTTAGAGTTGCCAACCAGCAATCATCAGAGAGTGGCAAGTTATAATGGAAACAGCATACAGTGATCTACAGCACTTGGATTTTCAATAATGAACACTATTCCAGAAATCAACAAAAAGAAATTTTCCAGAAAAAAACATCTTAGCATTTGCAATAACTTCAAAGGTCAGTTGGGAAAGAAGAGAAAATATCTGAGTGAAAGAAGAGAGTGGACTGCATTAATTAAACAAACAAGTGAAATAAAACCTTGTTACAATTTTTTGTTTGTATAAAAATTATATTACTTTATCATGTGGAACACCTTTATCAATAACTCAATTTTAAATATTACAAGAATATAAGGATGGCACATAACAGAATTAAAACTACTATAAGGCAGGAATAAATGAAGTCCTAATACCTTTGCTAATAAGTCACTAAGTTCAGAGGATTTCAAGCTGACTACATTGGCAGTGAAATTAAGAAGTTCACTAAGTATTTCATTAACTAGGCCACCAGTTGCACCAGCTGCAGCTAAGTTTGAAATAATTCTCGGTGACTGCGTTGTAGTAAGAACATCTTGATCCCTGCACGAGTTGAAAAAGCAAATTTCTCTCACAAATAAATTATTATATATGCTGCTTACCTAAATTCAGTCAACATCACAAGTGTCAGCTATTGAAAAAATGATTGCTATCTAGAGCACTAGATGAGGTAAAATAATTGTAGTAGAGCACCAAAAGAACCACCGCCCTGGTCCCCACAATATGATGTCTTCGTAAGGCATATCTTTGGTGTGAAATAACACCAACTTATTGCATCATCAGAAAAACCTGCAGTTTAACCTATGCCAAAGTCTGATTTGCATTTCAAAGTCTTGCTGTCTTTCCATGTCTTTGGAACACTCTACCAAATAGCAAGTGGTTACATGTAGCAATCGTCCAATTCATACATTAAGTAATACTAAAATGATTAGAAACTAAATTCCTTATGGATGGGTTTAGACATCCCATTTTATCAGCTCATCCATTCTTTTATCCCATTTGTAATAAACAACTAAGGTAATGTGCTCTTACAGAGTTGTTGTCTTTGGTGATCATAGGTGTTTGTGTTCACATGGTAGAATCTCCAAAGAATTGGATTCACATGCATGGATATCCTTAGGTACAGTTTGAGTGAAAAGTACTGAATTATTTCAGAGATCTCATATCTAATAAAACCCTGAATTTAGCCTAGCAGATTGCAATATCGATGATTGATTTCAGTTCCTATAGTAAGCAAGATATGGTGTTGATCAATGTTTGAGAAAAACTGTAGTGAAGAGATGAAGAGAGTACCTTAAACGTCGCAGAAATGTAGTGAAGAAAAACTGATATCTACAGATCTAATAAAACCCTGAATTTAGCCTAGCAGATTGCAATATCGATGATTGATTTCTGTTCCTATAGTAACCAAGATATGGTGTTGATCAATGTTTAAGAAAAACTGTAGTGAAGAGATGAAGAGAGTACCTTAAGCGTCGCAGAAATGTAGTGAAGAAAAACCGATACCTGCAGATCTAAGAAGACAAACGAGAGGAGAGGGAGAGAGAGAGAGAGTTCTTTTGAAATAGAAAGAAAGAGAGACGAATGGTTGAATTCTTCCCGCTCATGTTTATTTCAATTTTAAACAGTTCTTCTCACGCTCCGGTGGGTTCAGCTCGCTTCGCAACACGTCACATCACACGATCCCGTGCTTGCTCTACGATTAATTGCCACGTCAGAATCAGAGCGAAACGGATACAAATTGAATTATCAATTTGTCGTTATATCAGAGATGACTAGAAACATAATTTTGTAAAATCATTATGGAAAATTATACTAAGCATCTGGTGTGTTTTATATTTTACTGTGGTAGATTACAGAAAATATCCTCGGTGAATCAAGAAGTTAAAATCACTCAAATAATAAAACGAGCACTGTATATATATATATATCCAAAAACTCATTATACCAATCTATCTCATTTTCTCTAGGATTTGAGGCAATCAAACCAGTTGATGCTTGCATATTATTTTCTTCACCCCTCCGTGCTGCATCACATTCTCTGGGTGCAGAAGTTGCAGCACACATTACCTGTAGATTCTTTTATCAGGTGCTAAAGTATTCCATATTCTACTGACAAGAATATCAGCAAAAAACATGTAATATATATGTATATACAACTGTAGAGAAAGATGAGTTTATGAAGCCTTTTTACTGGTAATATAAGTTTGTAGCAAGTTCTAGTCCTTAATTTGAATATTAAGAAAAACAAGGTGAAGAGAGAACGAAAATAATTGTGTGCGATCACATTACCCTGCCATCCAGCTCCTCTGAGGTTTCTTTAACAAATGGATGATCAAGAAGCATAGGCCAACTCAATCTATTTTGAGGCACCTTGTTGAGCAACCCCTTAAGAAAGCTTTTGAAATTCAGACTCATGTCATCAGGATATTTTTACTGGATCCTGAGATTTTGTATATAACATTAGCTTCCACTATCATACACCATAGTTTCAGGCATGAACTAGGAGAAGCATTATTAACCTTCACAATATGACGGATGAGTGCATAAACTGAATTCGTATAAAATGGAGGCTGGCCAACAAATAATTCATACCTGTTGGGACCACAACAAACTAGTTTCAATTAAGGATGTATAGCAAAAATAGAAGACGAAAAAAAAAAAGAAAGAAAAGATGCACCACTTCAGTAGACACAGGTTCATGTGATAGAAAATACTCTTCATGGTTGAAAGTTTTAGCAAAACCCTATATCATTAAGTCGTATTTCAGTTTGGAATATTTATGTGAGGGAATTTTATCAATATATATTTTTTCATGACATACCACTATGAATTCAGAAAATGTCTCAGAAAAACTGCCTCAAATTAAAATCCTTGCAGCATGAGATTTTGAAGAAAAAATTGCAACACTGATACCATTCAGATGACCACCAGAATCAAATTCAAAGATGCCATGAGATCAACATCTAAATGAGAGCATGCAAGCACACACAAATACACAAAAAAAAGGGATGCTGCACGTACAGGATAACTCCAAGGGACCATAAATCAGCACTGTGATTGTATGGTTGCTCTCGTACAAGTTCTGGAGCCATGTATAGTGGTGTGCCTGGGAATGATGAGCAAAAGTGCAAGTGAAGTGTGGGATAAGAAGGAATCCTCAGAAGTGGTAAAACACCGGATCTTACCTTTTATGGATCGCAAAACCACAGTATTTGTGGACATAGCACGTGCGAAGCCAAAATCGCAAAGCTGTAACAGATTGAAAAAAAAAACAGAGCATATAGGAATTCACCTCAAGATACATTGCCCTTTGAAAGCATGGCAAACGCTAAGTATCTGATATACAGTGGCATTTAAATGAAGCAACAGTAAGACATGATGTTACCATGAAAGACTCCCCTTGATAGGAAAAACAAAGCAAGACATTAAAAGAAAAGGTCACCAATACCTAAGTGGAAAATAAAACAAGAAAAAAAATAATCTCTGACCTTCACAACTGAACCCGCACCAATAAGTATGTTTTGCGGCTTCATGTCCCGATGGATGATACGATTGGAATGCAAATAGTGAAGTGCTCTAACCTGAAGAGCAATTTAGCAATCAGTTGAATCAAGAGAAGAAGGGGAAAAATAAGGGGAGCTCAAGGAATTACCAGCTGTTTCGCAATCGCTTGAACCTGTTCTTCAGGAAGGGACTTGTCATCCTCTAGTACCTCAAATAGTTCACCCTGCACATCAACTAATCTTAGCTCTTGCCTAGTCTGAAAAGTAAAAATCCATAACAAATAGATGTTCGCTTGTTGTGATGGATAACGAACCTGTGCAAATTCCGTGACAACACAGAACTCTTGTGGGCTTTCAAAGGAATCAAGCATTTCAATAATATTTTCATGCTTCAGCTTTCTTAGAATCTGCACCCTGTAATAATAATAATAATCACAATGCACAATTTTATTTTTTCCAGATAATCACATTTCATATCATCAAAAAAAGAAAGGAGGGATCACCTCAATTTCCTGTCTCAAATTATGAATATCCTTGTCGCTTTTCCCATGTTTCATAATAAATTTCATCGCAACAGTCTATCATTTCATCATTAAAAAAAAAGGGTAGGATAAAAATCAAGATTAATTATTAGTAGTGAAACACAGAAGGATTGAAGTAGCTACCTGGCCCGTGTACTTGCGCCTTCCTTTGTAAACTTTGCCAAACGAGCCTTCACCTACTACCTCTATCACGTGATAGTTCTCAACTCCCATTTCCTTTTCTTTTTTCCTTTAATTACAAAAATATCAGAAATTGAGATTTCTTGTAAGACCCTCTATTTAGCCTAGCAGATAGCAATATCGATGATTGATTTCAGTTCCTATAGTAATCAAGATATGGTGTTGATCAATGTTTGAGAAAAACTGTGGTGAAGAGATGAAGAGAGTACCTTAAGCGTCGCAGAAATGTAGTGAAGAAAAACTGATATCTGCAGATGTAATAAAACCCTAAATTTAGCCTAGCAGATTGCAATATCGATGATTGATTTCAGTTCCTATAGTAATCAAGATATGGTGTTGATCAATGTTTGAGAAAAACTGTAGTGAAGAGATGAAGAGAGTACCTTAAGCGTCGCAGAAATGTAGTGACGAAAAACTGATATCTGCAGATCTAATAAAACCATGAATTTAGCCTAGCAGATTGCAATATCGATGATTGATTTCAGTTCCTATAGTAACCAAGATATGGTGTTGATCAATGTTTGAGAAAAACTGTAGTGAAGAGATGAAGAGAGTACCTTAAACGTCGCAGAAATGTAGTGAAGAAAAACTGATATCTGCAGATCTAATAAAACCCTGAATTTAGCCTAGCAGATTGCAATATCGATGATTGATTTCTGTTCCTATAGTAACCAAGATATGGTGTTGATCAATGTTTGAGAAAAACTGTAGTGAAGAGATGAAGAGAGTACCTTAACCGTCGCATAAATGTAGTGAAGAAAAACTGTTATCTGCAGATCTAATAAAACCCTGAATTTAGCCTAGCAGATTGTAATATCGATGATTGATTTCAGTTCCTATAGTAATCAAGATATGGTGTTGATCAATGTTTGAGAAAAACTGTAGTGAAGAGATGAAGAGAGGACCTTAAGCGTCGCAGAAATGTAGTGAAGAAAAACCGATACCTGCAGATCTAAGAAGACAAACGAGAGGAGAGGGAGAGAGAGAGAGAGTTCTTTTGAAATAGAAAGAAAGAGAGACGAATGGTTGAATTCTTCCCGCTCATGTTTATTTCAATTTTAAACAGTTCTTCTCACGCTCCGGTGGGTTCAGCTCGCTTCGCAACACGTCACATCACACGATCCCGTGCTTGCTCTACGATTAATTGCCACGTCAGAATCAGAGCGAAACGGATACAAATTGAATTATCAATTTGTCGTTATATCAGAGATGACTACAAACATAATTTTGTAAAATCATTATGGAAAATTATACTAAGCATCTGGTGTGTTTTATATTTTACTGTGGTAGATTACGGAAAATATCCTCGGTGAATCAAGAAGTTAAAATCACTCAAATAATAAAACGAGCACTGTATATATATATCCAAAAACTCATTATACCAATCTATCTCATTTTCTCTCTTTCCTTTGTATTCTAAACAAAAACTTTATCTAGAATTTGTAAAAATCCAAAATTAGATAAAACCTTATAAAAATCCCTCAAAGCTACTTTAGTCCTGTAGCTTATAATGACTATATTTTTTATTGCAGTTGAACCACTTGTAATTACATTTTAAAAAATATTTTTAAAAAAATTTAATTTTTTTTATTTTAATTAATTTTTCGTGAATAAATATGATTATCATAACTAACATTGTCATACTTCAATCTTAATAGATGCACCACTTCAGTAGACACAGGTTCTGTGATAGAAAATACTCTTCATGGTTGAAATTTTTTAGCAAAACCCTATATCTTTAAGTCGCATTTCAGTTTGGAACATTTATGTGAGGAATTTTATCAATATATATTTTTTCATGACATACCACTCTGAATTCAGAAAATTTCTCAGAAAATCTGCTTGAAATTAAAATCCTTGCAGCATGAGATTTTGAAGAAAAAATTGCAACACTGATACCATTCAGATGACCACCAGAATCAAATTCAAAGATGACATGAGATCAACATCTAAATGAGAGCATGCAAGCACACACAAATTAGTTTAGACATCCCATTTTATCAGCTCATCCATTCTTTTATCCCATTTGTAATAAACAACTCAGGTAATGTGCTCTTACAGAGTTGTTGTCTTTGGTGATCATAGGTGTTTGTGTTCACATGGTAGAATCTCCAAAGAATTGGTTTCACATGCATGGATATCCTTAGGTACAGTTTGAGTGAAAAGTAATGCATTATTTCAGAGATCTCATATCTTCTTGGTGGATTTCGGTTATGAATATGAAAGCGGTTTTGGTTAAAGAGAGATGAAGTGAGGGACGCTCCAACAGTTCTTCCAGCAGAGGGTCATTATTTCATCTCCAAGGAAACTTCATTTTTCTGAAAGCTATTAGTGTCTGGATTATTATTAGAAAAGGTTATTTCTAGCATATTTTTCCTTCTTTTCCAGGTTTAGTACTTATTCTGCATGCTGCTTAACATTCATCAACACAACATAGTTTCCAAACCATGTCACACGACTTTGATGAGTACCACGCAAGGAGAAATTAAGCAAAACAAAAAAATCATTATAGAATGAATCGATATTATTTTAAATTTTATCAAAAAAATTCTATGAAGCTTTAACTAATGCAATGTAACACGATGAAGTATTCCCTCATCCATGTGAATTTCAACTACTTCAAAATTAATTTAGATTTTATCAAAATATCTACAGAGCTTTAATGCAATGTAACCAGATGAAGTATTCCCCTATGCATGTGAATTTCAACTGCTCCCATATATTTTTCTCAGTCTTTTCCGGTAGCAAAGGAGGGCATGATGCTTCAATGCTATGAGCAAGCAACAATATTAGAATTTCTTTTACCAAAACCACAAACTACCAAGAGTAAAAATGTTTTCGTTGTATCTAATGCTTCCCACAAAAGGTAAGGTTGATCATGCAAGTAAAAGGATATTGAATTTCACCTCCAAGAATGCAGAGATTCTTTTGACCATTTTCTCAATGGTAGTAGAATAATCGTTAATGCTTCGTTATCCTGACCAATTATATTGGCACCTTTAACTGTAAGTGAATTGCTTTCCAATCTATCCAATATCTGATTGCCTGAAGAGTAATAACATGTCTCAAAATCAACATTGTCAAGTTAGAAAAAACTACAGGAATAACTTTCAGGTTCCAATCAGTAATAAAGAGATAGAATCACGGTGATACAGAAAAGAAGCTATAAATATGATACAAATTTACATTTCATTTTTACATGTATGTGTGCATGAACAGTCATTAGCAAATTCTGAAAGACAGCTAGCTCTTGTTTTCAACCAAGGAGTATCCCTCATTTAGAAGAAAACAACTTCGCACAGCCAAAAGATAACCACCAACAAAGCAGTGTGCATTCCTATGCATGCTGTCATATAAACATAATTCAAAACTAAAATACAATTTAACATTTTCATGAACAGGGGAATACAAACGCAGGCTGACTGCAATGCTGCATGTACTAAAGAAGATTAGTAAAAGTTCAATAAGAACAAGAAATGAATGATCCAAGCACCATAATTTCCAGGTTTTTATGACACTTAAATGAGACAGAAATTCAGGCTTATCCATTTGATAACGATTTTATGATACAAGACATTACTGCAAGACTAGATAGAACAACAGAGAGCCTTCTTCTATAAATAACATTCTTTTTTCTACAGCATCAATGGAAAAACTGGACAGAAATTATGATAGCCACAAGTCAGTCTACCTGATTGTTTAACATCATTAGGACTTGCAAATCCAGGGAACTCCTCCTGTGGCGAGGAGCTGCCTGTGACTGCATTAGGACAATTTAAATCAGCATCACTGTGAGACTTCGGAGGATTACAGTTCTCAAGAGCAGCAACAGAATTGCTTCTACCTATAACAATAATTTATGATTATTTGGCGCATTGAAGGTTTCGAAACTGAAGAACTAGTGAAGGCTAAACCACCAGGATTTGAGGCAATCAAACCAGTTGATGCTTGCATATTATTTTCTTCACCCCTCCGTGCTGCATCACATTCTCTGGGTGCAGAAGTTGCAGCACACATTACCTGTAGATTCTTTTATCAGGTGCTAAAGTATTCCATATTCTACTGACAAGAATATCAGCAAAAAACATGTAATATATATGTATATACAACTGTAGAGAAAGATGAGTTTATGCAGCCTTTTTACTGGTAATATAAGTTTGTAGCAAGTTCTAGTCCTTAATTTGAATATTAAGAAAAACAAGGTGAAGAGAGAACGAAAATAATTGTGTGCGATCACATTACCCTGCCATCCAGCTCCTCTGAGGTTTCTTTAACAAATGGATGATCAAGAAGCATAGGCCAACTCAATCTATTTTGAGGCACCTTGTTGGGCAACCCCTTAAGAAAGCTTTTGAAATTCAGACTCATGTCATCAGGATATTTTACTGGATCCTGAGATTTTGTATATAACATTAGCTTCCACTATCATACACCATAGTTTCAGGCATGAACTAGGAGAAGCATTATTAACCTTCACAATATGACGGATGAGTGCATAAACTGAATTCGTATAAAATGGAGGCTGGCCAACAAATAATTCATACCTGTTGGGACCACAACAAACTAGTTTCAATTAAGGATGTATAGCAAAAATAGAAGACGAAAAGAAAAAAAAGAAAGAAAGATGCACCACTTCAGTAGACACAGGTTCTGTGATAGAAAATACTCTTCATGGTTGAAAGTTTTTAGCAAAACCCTATATCATTAAGTCGTATTTCAGTTTGGAACATTTATGTGAGGAATTTTATCAATATATATTTTTTCATGACATACCACTATGAATTCAGAAAATGTCTCAGAAAAACTGCCTCAAATTAAAATCCTTGCAGCATGAGATTTTGAAGAAAAAATTGCAACACTGATACCATTCAGATGACCACCAGAATCAAATTCAAAGATGCCATGAGATCAACATCTAAATGAGAGCATGCAAGCACACACAAATACACAAAAAAAGGGATGCTGCACGTACAGGATAACTCCAAGGGACCATAAATCAGCACTGTGATTGTATGGTTGCTCTCGTACAAGTTCTGGAGCCATGTATAGTGGTGTGCCTGGGAATGATGAGCAAAAGTGCAAGTGAAGTGTGGGATAAGAAGGAATCCTCAGAAGTGGTAAAACACCGGATCTTACCTTTTATGGATCGCAAAACCACAGTATTTGTGGACATAGCACGTGCGAAGCCAAAATCGCAAAGCTGTAACAGATTGAAAAAAAAAAACAGAGCATATAGGAATTCACCTCAAGATACATTGCCCTTTGAAAGCATGGCAAACGCTAAGTATCTGATATACAGTGGCATTTAAATGAAGCAACAGTAAGACATGATGTTACCATGAAAGACTCCCCTTGATAGGAAAAACAAAGCAAGACATTAAAAGAAAAGGTCACCAATACCTAAGTGGAAAATAAAACAAGAAAAAAATAATCTCTGACCTTCACAACTGAACCCGCACCAATAAGTATGTTTTGCGGCTTCATGTCCCGATGGATGATACGATTGGAATGCAAATAGTGAAGTGCTCTAACCTGAAGAGCAATTTAGCAATCAGTTTGAATCAAGAGAAGAAGGGGAAAATAAGGGGAGCTCAAGGAATTACCAGCTGTTTCGCAATCGCTTGAACCTGTTCTTCAGGAAGGACTTGTCATCCTCTAGTACCTCAAATAGTTCACCCTGCACATCAACTAATCTTAGCTCTTGCCTAGTCTGAAAAGTAAAAAATCCATAACAAATAGATGTTCGCTTGTTGTGATGGATAACGAACCTGCGCAAATTCCGTGACAACACAGAACTCTTGTGGGCTTTCAAAGGAATCAAGCATTTCAATAATATTTTCATGCTTCAGCTTTCTTAGAATCTGCACCCAGTAATAATAATAATAATAATCACAATGCACAATTTTATTTTTTCCAGATAATCACATTTCATATCATCAAAAAAAGAAAGGAGTGATCACCTCAATTTCCTGTCTCAAATTATGAATATCCTTGTCGCTTTTCCCATGTTTCATAATAAATTTCATCGCAACAGTCTATCATTTCATCATTAAAAAAAAGGGTAGGATAAAAATCAAGATTAATTATTAGTAGTGAAACACAGAAGGATTGAAGTAGCTACCTGGCCCGTGTACTTGCGCCTTCCTTTGTAAACTTTGCCAAACGAGCCTTCACCTACTAGCTCTATCACGTGATAGTTCTCAACTCCTATTTCCTTTTCTTTTTTCCTTTAATTACAAAAATATCATAAATTGAGATTTCTTGTAAAACCCTGAATTTAGCCTAGCAGATTGCAATATCGATGATTGATTTCAGTTCCTATAGTAATCAAGATATGGTGTTGATCAATGTTTGAGAAAAACTGTAGTGAAGAGATGAAGAGAGTACCTTAAGTGTCGCTGAAATGTAGTGAAATATCTGCAAATCTAAGAAGACAAACGAGAGGAGAGGGTGGGAGAGAGGGAGAGAGTTCTTTTGAAATAGAAAGAAAGAGAGACGAATGGTTGAATTCTCCCCGCTCATGTTTATTTCAATTTTAAACAATTCTTCTTACGCTCTGGTGGGTTAGCCCGCTTCGCAACAATTTTGTATATTATTTAGTTTATGTTAGTCTCTTGATTAGCGCCTTGCTACAAGCCAAATCAAAATAATCCTAATTGTAGAAAATGAATATGCAAGTATTGTAAATGTGTTTCTAATAAAACAAATTGAAAATTATATACATTAATAAATTAAAAAAAGATTTGTTAATGTAAACTCAAAATTAAATTGTAAAAGTGGAAGATAAATGCATATTAAAATATATTAACTTGCACTAGTAAGAGCTCTTGTTCTTTTTTTTCCTTTATTATATGACAATTTAATAATTTCTAACAAAATAACATCTTAAATATTATACAATCTATTTAATTATAATAATTCTTATTAAACTTTTAGGGGAAAAAAGAATAATAGTTTAGAAAAATAACATTTATTAATATCAAAAAACATTATTACAATGGAATTTGAAAATAAATTAAAAATTATTTAATAGAATAATAACATAAATATTATTTTAATTATACATTTTAATTGTTTTTTATATAAAAATAAAAATTCATAAATCGGTTGGGCGCTACTTAGCCTAAAAGAAGATGGCGAGGCATGCGTGGACTAATAAGGGCAAGTCTATGCATTCGTCCTTATATTATTTTTTGTTTTTCAAATTGGGTCATTCATCTTTTTTTTTTTTTCAAAAAAAAAAAACAAAGCTAATAACGCATTATTTGTCGTGGCAATTATCAAAGGATAACGTGCCATCTTAAAAAATATGAAAACAAAAGGTGTAGTAGACAACCTGTTGGTTGCTATAGAAATTTCCTAACCACCTTTGATGGTTTGAAAAATCAAGCAAAAAGGTTTTTGACCTTTAAAGCTCATTTTTACTATAAAAAAAAAAAAAAAAAAAGCTATGAAACACCTCGCAAACCTTTATAACTTCTTTTTAAACCTCAAAACAACCTAAAACCTCTTCAAAACTCAAGAATCAAAGGGATCTAAAAGGATTTTTTGAGCACGAATCTAATTTTTTTGGTATTGTTAATGGAAAAATCACCATCAATGAACTCCTATTTCCAAGAGAAACCCATTGATATCAAGATTTTGCATTTTTAGAGCCTGAAATGTGGATGAACAAACATTTTTGCTCTGTATATTATTTTCCATCAACCTCTCTCTCTCATCTTTCAACCTTGAGGGTTGATAATGAACAAAATTAAGTTTTTAAAAATTTAAAAGATTGTAAAATAATGAAAAAGGAAAGTTTTAAACTAGAGATACCTTCTATATGTAAAGTTGTAATTGGCCACTTGGTTTCTTCATCTTTTACACTTTAGTCCTTTGACTTAGGATTTTGACTCTCAATTGTAAATTATAAGAAATTGGTTTAATTGAGCAATAAATGGATACAATCAAACAGAAAATAAGTTTGAGCACCAAAATAGAGTAAAAAGACAATAAACAATAAATGAATAATGATTGAATAGTGAAATGTGCCTTAATGCACAATAAATGAATTGGGATTTCCCTTTCTATTTTAGTTTTTTGTGTTGATTTTTTAAATCATCAGTTTTTTTCTTCTATGTAAATTATAGCAAAAGGGTCAATAAAGATGCATGGATTAAAAAATAATTTAACATATAAATTCTAAATATACATTCCACTTTGCTCTGAAAATATCCTTAACTTTTAATTAAATTCAAACTCAATATTAATACATTTTATCACATAATAAGGATTAGAAAATAATTTAACATATAAATTCTCAACACACATTCCTCTCTTCTCTAAAATTACTCCATATACTCTAATTTTAAGAAGCAATAATTTACTTACTCATATGTCAAGCTTTCGTACCAACAAATCTTAACCATCTTCATTGTATATTATAGATAGGCATATAAGTGTATTAACTTTTAATATTTCTACAATTAAGTCTCTTCTGTAATTATTTTTAAGCAAGTGTTACAACTTTAAGAGAGTAAACTAAGAGAGCGTTTGGAAACGCGGCCTTACCCACGTTTCAAAAATTCAAATATATTTTTTTGTTAACAATTAATTTTTTTATGTTTTATATCATTTTGATACGCTGATCTCAAAATAATTTTTAAAAAATAAAAAAACATTATTTTGATACATTTCGGAATGAAAATGTACTTTGAAAAGCAACCGCAACCACAATCATACTCCTATATATGCCCTAAATGTCAAGTTTCTTCTATTAACTACTTGTATGGAATACATTTAGGGTCACATAAATTATTAAGCTCACATAAAAAAATAAAAACCTAATAAAACATTAATTTGAATTGAAAAAATAAATAAGATGGGGGAATTTTACATCTACGTCAACTCATAATAGAAATATAAGGGATAATTACAAAAATCCTCCTATAGTTTGATATGAATTTCATTTTCCCTCCATATTTTCATAAATCATGCTTTCCATCCTGTAGCTTACATGTTCAATAACAATTTATCTTCTCAGCATTTTATTTAAATTTTTTGTTTAATACATGATGTAAAATATAATTTATAAGAACACGAAGGCAAAAAAAAAATAGATCAAGCTATATGAGAATTGTGTAGTTTCTCCAAAATATAAAAAACATATAGTTTTAAAAATCTCATATTTGTCACTCAATCCATTATAGTCAACTAAGAATTATTATCATCTGTAACAATTACCACCATGCACATTAAAACAATTACCATCATCATCTCCAGTCCATCATACATAAACAATCATCAATGATTTTGGTCACCATCATAACCACCACATATCTAATATAAATAAATTCCAAACTACGCTACTTTATCTCTTATAGATAAACAATAACATGCTACAAAAAAGATGAGATACTTGGATGCTTATTGTTATATATATATATATAATTGGATGCAACTATTTATGCCCATATTAAATGTCATAAAGGACAAAACTACTAATCTCAAACCATTAAAGGATTCTCAGGCATAAATTGAGAGACGTATCCTAAAAACTTTGCAAAGGATCCTTCATAAAAAGAAATCAAACTTAGTAAGTATGAGCTTAAGGAAAAACGAATAAAAATGAGGTTTCGATGTAGCATAAACCAAAAGTGATGAGGCATTCTTTCTCACTGATACTTGATCCTCTAGTTTAACTATGATTAAAAATAATAATAATAAAAAAAAGTTGTAAGTGATTGTATCAAGAGTTGATAATTTTACATTACCTCGTGGGCAATAGTTTGCCTTGTGTGGGATTAATGTTGGGAGGCAATGCATTACTATGGGAAAAGTTGTCCTAAGAATTATAATCAATTGTGATTTTGCTATAGGATTGATGTACTTGACATGTCTCAATTCCTTACATTTCAACATAAAATTCATAGTTTTTCATGTACTCTCATCTATTAATATTTTTACTTTTAGGTTAATGCCGAGTATATTGAAGATCTGAACTTGAAAAAATGGTTGACGACAAAACCGAAAAGAGCAAAGAAAAAGGTTGGTCAGATTTCAACAACACCTAAATATGATATGGAGAGGCTTAGTGGAAAGAAAGATAGAGTAGAGAAGATGAAGCAAAAATAAGTGAAACAACAAAATGGTAAGGATATTAAGTCATCTAAAATTTAGTTATATACTTAGAGAATTGATCATTTACCTTCCTATTGTTTTCTCATCCATGTCTAATAGTAATGATACGATTCAGCCTTGTGATATGACCCACGTAATATAATATTCCTATTTTGGCGTAAAAAGCGTAACAATCCATGTTTATAGCAACAATCATAATTCTCAATCTTATAATGCAATTGAAAAGTGGCTTAACCTAAACAAATGTCGAAATCAACAACCTTAAAAACTTAACAGGAAAGGAAATATTCAATATTATAAAGCTAACCACATTCATATTAATAAATCACATAGAAACCTACCTGCCCTAGTAAGATTAAAAACCTATATGAGCAAGTAGGGATTGTATTTCATGTATAATCATTAAAATCCATCGAATTGATAAGAAAAGACACCTAAATCACATTGAAATAGATGTAATGAGAGCCATTTCCAACAATGTTAGAGAAAAATTAATGAACACAAAACCATAACATTCACAAAAACAAACCCGTCCTCTTTAATTAAAATTGAAATAAGTGAAAACCATTAGAAAATAAGCAAAAAAAGTGTAAAATACAAGAACCAAGAAAGAAAAAACTAGTGTGAATAAGTCTAATTATAAGGTTATTCCTAACTAATATGACCATCTAGCTATGAAGCATTTGTAAGAGATAAGAGGTGCATCTTAGTGATTCCCTTCAACTAGAACCTTGGTTTCATAGCTATTAGGAGAACTGTATTCTCATAACTATTCTCATAACTATTCTCCTATGTAACTATTTGATGGAGTTTTGTTATTTAACGACTTTTATTTTCAACTCAGTTAACCTAAAATCATATATCTTAGCCATTCCCTTCAACTAAACCTTGGTTTCACAGCTATTAGGAGAACCGTTTCTTATGGCTATCCTATTATGCAAATGATTGGTGGAGTCCTACTATCTCAACAACTCATGTTTTTAACTCAATTGACATGATATCTTACATGTCAATGATTTTATTCAACTAGAACCTTGGTTTTATATTTACTAGAAGAACCGTATTCTCATAATTATTCTCCTATACAACTATTTGGTAGAGTTTTGTCATCTCAACGATTTTTATTTTTAGATCAGTTGACTTGAACTCCTATGTCTTAGTGATTCACTTCAACTAGAACTATTCAAAAACATCTTACTTGTTCTTGTCATAACCCAATTTTTGACTATTTTATTTTAATTATTTTATTATTTTATTTACTGAAAAGGATAAAAAAATAATAATTATGAAAAATCAAGTAAAATGAAATAAATGAAGAATGAATTAAAATTTGGGTAAAAGGCAACATTATTGGAAGTTTTGGGGTTTAATTAAACTTTGGAATTAATCTAATTAAGCTTGGAATTAATTTAATTAATCCAATTAAGGGTTTAATTGAAGAATTGATAAGTTTTGAGACTTAATTGAGCTCGAGCATGGAATTAATTTAATTAATCCAATCAAGGGTTTAATTGGAGAATTGATAATTTTTTAGACTTAATTGAACTTAGAATTAATTTAATTAATCAAGTCAAGGGCTTAGTTAGAGAATTGATAAGTTTTGAGACTTAATTGAGCTTGGAATTAATTTAATTAATCAACTCAAGGGCTTAATTGAAGAATTGATAAGTTTTAGACTTAATTGGACTTGGATTAATTAAATTAATGAAATCAGGGACTTAATTGAAAAAAATTGCAAAGTTTGGGGTTAATTGGGGGCATGATTGCAACAGATTAAAGTCCAAGGACTAACTTGTAAACGATGCCAAAATGTAGGGGAAATTACAGTTTAAACTAGGGGCTTAATTACAAGACTCGAAACTACACGGGTCAAAATATAAAATGGCCACATTTTACATCTCAAGACGGCGCTGTTTCAAGAGACACTATTCGTCTTCTTCAAAACCAGAAACGGACACTACATGATCCTCAGTCCCTCATTATTTCTGCAAACGGTCGGTCACCTCATTATTTAGAGGTGACTGCATGGCATTCTCTGGCTATATAAAAGCTAGAGATAGGCCATGCACGGGGGGAGGAATCACAGAACTGAAAGGGGGGGAGAAAAGCTAAAACCCTGACGGAAAAAACCCAGTAGACAGGGGGGAAGACACGAAAAAGCCAAGCGGAGAGACTGAAGAAAACCTGGGGAAAACTGAGAGAAGAGTAGACCCAGAATTGGGGAGAAGAAAAAGCCACGAAGGGAGGGCAGAACCGAGAGGGAAATTATATAGAGGGGAGCAAATTTTTTGCCCCTGTTTCTGCTCAAAGAAACAGAGGCGTTCGTGCCTCACGATCGTGAGGCACGAACGCGTGAAGAAAGAGGGGACTGGGCTGAGAAAACAAAAGGAAGGAATAAACGGGGAGAAGTATAAATTGAAAACAACAGGAAACACACAGAGAAGAACGAAACGGAGACCAAGACGTAGAAGATTGATAACTAACAAAGAGAAACAGAGAGCACGAACAAGCAGGGAGAAGACGTGCAAAAGAGAGGGATCCAACACAGAAAGAAAAAAAAAACAACGTAGAAGAAGGAACAGAGGAGAGGAAGAAGCGTCTGCCGGCTAGAGCTAACCGGTCATCACCATCGTCTTCGTCTTCAACCCGCAGCTGCACCAGCTAAGCTTGCACCCTTCCTTCTATTTCCATCTTTAATTACACAGGCATCGTGCACATGCAATTTTAATTACATCGGCACAGTGCACTGTGCACACGCAGAAGAGACTGAGTTTGCATCCTTGGCCCAGCCGGGTCACTGGATTGGGCCAGTGACCGGGCCGGGCTGGCTGGGTCCAGCCCCGTCCCCATGGGCTTTAGAACTTACAATAGATCTTTTGATGTGGTATTGATTATATCAAGCAACCTCTATAACACCACAATCCAACCATACATATTGCAAAAAGCCATTACATATTTAAGTGTGTGTTTGATATTATGATGCGAATTGCTTTTTAAAAGTGTTTTTCACTTGAAATCGTATCAAAATAATTTTTATTTTATTTTTGATATAAACATATCAAAACTGTTAAAACATACTAAAAAAACATTAATTTAATTTTTTTCAAGTCAAATACACTTTTAAAATGCACTTAAATGCATGCTAATAATTAAAGCCCTTTCAGATTGAATTTATGGACTCGTGTCTTGGTAGGATTAGCAAGCTAGTAGATAATTACTTCAATGGTTTTTCATGTTTTGGTATTGATTTTGGATTAGAATCTTTGTTTTTGGAGAGGTTTTAAGTTGATTATAGAACGAAATTAAAGTCGGGAAATAAAATATGATGAATTGTTTGTTATGGTGTGTTTAGGATTGTAGTGGTAGTTTGTGGTTTGAAATGTTTTTTGTTTAGAAATATATAAATTTTTTTTTGGTTTTTAAAAATAATTTTTTACATCAGTACATTAAAAAAATATAAAAACATAAAAAATTTAATTTTAAACAAATTTTTTTTCCTCAAAATTTAAGCCAAACAGGTCATAAAGACAATCACTTTACATAAAAAAAGGACATAAATTTTATTTTTAATTAGAAAATTAAATGTAAAAAAAGGGGCAGGTTAATGAAGAGTAGAGTTTTAAAACCGGGATCGGCCTGGCAGGTTGACCAGGGACCCGATCTAGGTGGAGGTAAAAACTCACTTGGGAATTGGCCCGGTGAGACCCAGTTGACCCGAGACCAGGTCAAACTCGGGTGAGACCCGATCTATTTTTTTATTAATATTGGCAGTTATTAAACGACGTCGTTTTGGCCTTTTAAAAAGCCAAAATGCTAAAGAAGAACGAAGTAATATTGGGGACAATTGCAAACCTAATTAAAAGGAAATCAGCTCTTTGAAACCCAGCTGAGGAGCAGAGGAGCAAAAGACGTCTTGACTCTTGATCACTGTTGTTTCTCTATAAAAAAGATTTGAATCTCCTTCTTTCACTCTCTATTTTCTTTATTCTTGGTCGTTTTTTGAATTACTAGCATCGATTCCTTCGCACCCAATCACTGGCATTGATTCGTTGTTCTTTGATTCATTCGCAGCCCAGTCACCTTAGGTATGTTTCAAAGCACCAACACTGTAAAACAATCAACTACAAGTTATGGAAAGCAGAAGAAATCTGCAATATTAGGGACATATTTCATGTAGAGAACAACTCCTGGTGCTCAAAAGTCTCTTCAGAATTGTTGGCAAAGGAAGGAAGCAGTTGAACGGTGTGATCTTGCTTTAACAAAGTGGATGATTGATGCATGTGTGCCATTTAATGCTGTTAACTCTGTGTATTATCAACATGCCATAGATGCTGCAACAACCATGTGTCCTGGTTATAAAGCACCAACTTTGCATGCTATTCGTGGCTATTACTTGGCAAAAATGGTTGATAAAGTCAAGATTTATGTTGAGACTTATCAAGAGATTTGAAAGAAGACTGGTTGTACATTAATGGCTGATGGATGGACATATCAGAAGAGAAGGACTTTAATTAACTTCTTAGTATATTGTCCTAAAGGAACAGTTTTTTTAAAAACTGTGGATGTATCAGATGTCTCAAAGACTGCTAGATTGTTGTATTAGTTGTTTAGAGAGGTTGTTTTGTATGTTAGGGTAAAAAAATTGTGCATATAGTGACTAATAATACTGTAAATTATGTTGCTGCTGGCAAGTTATTGATGGAAGAATTTCCTTCAATATTTTGGTCTCTTTTATACTACTCATTACATGAACCTCATACTCTAGAACATTGGTAAATTGCAGTCAGTTTGTTCTGTTGTTTAGCATGCTTCTGGTATCACAAAGTACATTTATAATCATTATTATCCATTGTATTTGATGAGGAAGTTCACTGGAGGAAAATAAATACTTCATCCACCTTCTACTCATTTTGCTACCAATTTCATTGCATTGCAAAGCATTTTAGCTCATAAAGATGAGTTGAGAGCTATGATAACATCCAGGGAATGAGTTTCATTTGCTTATGCTAAAGTTAGCAAAGGAAAAAAGTTTGTTGAGAGTATGCTAGACTTTCTGTTTTGGGAAGAATATACAATAAATGTGCAAATAAGTGAGCCTTTAATTCAAGTTCTACGGATGGTTGATGGTGATGATAGACATTCGATGGAATATTTGTATGATACCACCTTGTTTACATCCACTGCAATCTAAGATTGAAATAAAAGTATTTTTTTTCTCTAATTCCTTAAATATTATTTTATCTTGTTTAGTAACATTATTAATACTTATATTGTGTTTACCTTCACTTATAATATATAGGAATTATTGGAAAGAATGAAATTATGATCCAATTAATGTTGAGACAATTTGTGACATTGAAAATTAGGTAGTAAAAGATGACTCACCAATCTTGACAGCTGAAGATGCAGAAAGTTTTCACCAAGTTCTATCAACTATGACCATACAAGATACTTTAGATGATGGTAATTAATGATTGATTATTTAGTGATAAATATTATTTAAAATAAAGTTTTGTTTAACACATAATATTTATTTATTAATTGTGTTTGAAATGTAGATGTCATAAATGTTAATGATATTGAAGATGATTGTGACGATGAAGTTTCAAAGGAGTATGCTGATAATTAATTATTAAGTGTTGACGAGATTGGACTCAATTTCATCGATATTTGATCTAAATTTTGCTCCTATGGACACAAAAGAATTTAATGTGTTCATTTAACAAAAATAAATGTGTTGTTGATTTAGAATTTATGTTGTTGGATGTTTTGTTTTAAATATTTTAGAATTTATGTTGTTAGTTTATAATTTAAATTCGGTTTATATAAGTGTTGTATTATAATTAGTTATATATTTTTTTTATAAGTATTTTTTTTTTGAATTGACTTGAGTAGATTAATTCATCTAATTTATAATGTAATTACTTCATCATGTTGATAATCGGATTGGATTTTAAATCTATAATAAAAGGAAAAGATGCGTAAACGGTGGTGGGAGAAAGAAGATACAAAAATCACGAAAGACATTTCGTGGCATTAAATTAATTATAATGATAAATTTGTAATATTTCAGGTGATTTTTTGGTTAATAGTTCCTTTCAAAAAAAAAAAAAAAAATAGTAATAATAATAAGCGCATATAGAAGGCGTTCTTGGTCCGGGTGGCTGTAACCTAGGTTCCTTGCTACCAGTGCGAGAAAGCAACAGAGAAATATAAAATATCTTCTTCTCATCACAAATGGTAGATATGGAAACGCCACCTTCAATTGCAAACGACGCTGCTGATAACACCACCTCCCCTCGCAATCGCGATGAAAATCCGGAGGATGCGTCCTCCATAAATCCTGGGTACTACTTTCTTGTAATTTCTGTTAGTTCCACTTGGATTTCTAGAAAATAAAAAAGGAGAAATTTATGTTTGGTCATGAATTATTTGTTTTTCTTCGATGTGCAAAGAAAACAAACCAAATTATTGGATTGAACTCTTAAATTAAATATCAAACTGCTAAGGCACATGCCTTCATGTCCCTATTGTTGGATTGTACTCTAGGCATTTAGCTTTTGAACCTTTTTGTTTTTTTGGAACGTAGAGAAAAAGAATCCAAGCCTGAGATTGCTGGAGAAGAAGACGAAGAAGAAGTGCGAGGCATTCTACAAGTTATTGCATCTACTGGCAAATTTTGGTACTGCACTTTTGATGTTTCCTTTATTTTGATTTCAATACATAGATTTGGTGCTTTTTGTTTTTTCACATGCTAGATAGATGCAACTGCACAAAAAAATTTAGTTACCCGTGCTTGATTTTAAAGACTAAATCGTCACCTTTATCACTTAAACCACCGGATTCCGGAGCCATAGCAGTTTCAACATACCCATTAATCACCGTGTCATGATGCCCTTTTCTTGCGTAGGGATGGAAATGGATACCCATGGGTCAAGTTTTGCACTATCCATACCTGAACCCGAACCCCAAATAACTATCCAAACCTGACCGGTTATGGATCTTTGATACCCGAACATGACCTGATCGGGTTTTGACTACTCATCTATTATCCATAACCCGAACCTGATCCGAGCCCGAACTTGAATGCTATAATTTACAACTATTAAGTACTTAATTAACTTGGTATACATGTTATCTTTTTCAAACTTTAAAGTTATTTATTTATTTCGGGCTGGGTTCAAGTTAGGGTTTAGTTTAGGTAGACCAATATCTGTACCCAACTTGAAACTTGATTTTTGCCTTCGGCATTTACCCGAAACCAGCAAGTCTAAAAATTTCCTATCCATTCTGGTCAGTATCCATTGCCATCCTTATTCATGCCATTATCACCAATACCATTCTGTTATTGGATGGTTATTTTCCATGATGTTATTACATTTTTTCTTCTCATATATCATCACACAAGCATGCTTTATACCTACATATGAAACACCATAGTTTGTTATAATTTAGGCTGTACTTTTACTCTTCACCGTGAACCATTTCCAATTGTTTTTTCACATCATCCTCATGAATAATTCTTCAAAGTTCCTAAAGTAGTCATATCTCCACTCTCCCATCAACCTTCTTGAATAAATTGATGGAAAAATGGTTGCACCACTTGTCCATTAATGTATTTTTATGGATATTTATTGAAAATAATTTGAGCCTTGTGTGAAGTCTTGCAGTTGTTTCATTACAATTTTTCTTCTAGGCATACTTTTCCATTTTTTTGTTGCAGGGATCATTTGCCTTCCTTCACCCCTTGGGGCCCAATGCATTGCATAAATACATCCTGGATTCTCTAACTTAATAACACATTTTCCTTGATAATGCATTTCATTTCCAAAATAAATGTCTTGACTCCTCTTCTGTTCTTTTCCTTTTTTGCACGCCAAATTGGAAACTCCAATTATTAATCTCCTTCTTTTCTCTTATGACTCTTAATAATAATTTTTGATTTAGATTTCCTGAATAAAGTTCAAGGATCGAATTGAATTTTTTGGGCAAAACACTATAGCAATCCAAACTGTTATAGTGAAATGAACAATAACTTTGAACAATAAAAATCCCATGTCTTTTAGTTTATAGTGTAATAAAAGCAGAAGAATACATGCTTCCCTTATAATGAACATGCCTGCTTTTTTAAAAATAATTCTCTACCAAACACTTGTACTTTTAAAAGTTGGACCAAAAGTTGCTTAATAACTGTGCCAAACAGAGGTTAAGTGTCGTAGTTGTTTTCCCTTCAGATTATGCAATTGTAGGTTTCTAGCTCAAGAGGTCATATGCTTCAACATTGTGAGAGTATTAGAAAATATGCACTCAATAGTACAGAAGGAGGAGTTTTAACAATTATTGTAAATTTATTGTGATTTCAATAATTTTACACATTAAAATTTTCAGCATGATTTAGGAATTTCCTTGTTTTTGTGATTTGATCTTATGTAGGATCTTTGAAATAAAGTTTTTTTTCTTTCCTATTCTTTTTGGGAGTTTAATGGCTCTTTAGATGTGCCTATATAAGAGAAATCCAAAAACTGTATTTTGCTGTAAGCTATATTTTTATGAACCAGCTTAGTTAAAAGTTCTTACAGTAGCCATCTTTAAGCTAATGGGTGTGCTTTTTACCCTCTCCTTGTGGTTTCAAGGAACTCCTACTGATTTATATGGTCCGTGTAGTTTCCTTAATCCTTTCCTTCTTGTTCCACTGACCACTCACAAAATAAGAAAAATTACACTATGTATTGAATTTTTTCCATTCTCTCTTCAGTTAAAGGTTTGTCATGATTGAATTAGTTCTTTAGGTACATGATCATTACATTCAAAAGGAAATACAAAGGGAAAAAAATAAGATACTACCTTATATAGTTAGTAAAGGTTGAATTTTTAAATCCATCATTGGATATGCTTAGTCTTGGCAGTTAGATGTCAACAACATATCTCTTATTGTACCACGCTCCAACTAGCCTTAAGCACATTATAGTTTAGAAGTTAATTGCTTCATGTTCTTTTCCTATGCATGTTATGACTGTGAGAAGTAAAATGATTAATAAAATTACCAACTCCCAGTAATATCATGTGTATTTTCATGATTTTTATCTCAGGCATGATTGGGAAAAATTGAAGAGTTTGTTATCCTTTCAGCTGAAGCAGGTATGGGGAGGTATGCTTGCATGTGGTCCTCTTCTTACTTTGCAATGTCAAGATAACTGAAGATAACTATTGTTTCTAATGATAGTGCTTTGTCCGAATGATATCTGTTTCCTTTGTGTCGATGCTCACCTCCCTCTCTAATTTATGAAGGTTCTGTCTGAATATCCCGAGGCTAAAATGACAACTAAGGAACAAGAGGAAACTTATCAAGATCTGGTGAAAAAGTTGGATGAAGGTATCTCATCTTCATCCTTGCTTTGCTATTCTCAGCTATCTATAAGGTTCGCTTGCATCTGTGATACAATTTGAAACTATGAATTAAGGATGGGGATAATGACTATGCCGCACCAAGCCTCTTATTGAGTTTGGCTGGGAGCAATTATTTTGGACTCAGATACATGGTTCTTGGGACTATAAATCCCAGAAATGGCTTTGGTTTTAGCCTTAAAAAATTTTCTCTCTCCTTTTTTTCTTTTAAACATTTGCGTCTTTTTTTTTTTACGGAAAGATAAAATGACAATCAACAAGAAAACACTGAGAAGTCCCTAAATAACTCCACGCAAAATGTCAAAGTCTATGACAATGGTCTGGCTGAGTCAACTTTGCATATGTTAGGCATGGGCTGTTCTTCTGAGAGTGTGAGGTCAAATTTAATGTTTAAATATGTAGTTTTATGGCCCATTTTATTATCCAAAACGAAGTAAAACTGACAAACTAATTAACAAAATAAATGAGTGTGTAAAATACATTAACATGATGTAGTGAGAATTTTTATATTAGTGACCTGATGGATTGCTTGTAAAAGCACTGGTTACAGCAAACTCACAGATTAACTAATTTTAATCTATATGGTCGAAAGTTTCCAGCAAAGACTTGTCTACCTCTTACTGAACAAACCAAATGAGTGCAGCTGAACATGGAAGAGAGAAGTGTATTTTATTTTTGTTTTTTTGTGTAGTAAAATGTTATTTTTTGTGTTTCTAAACCAACAATACGGTTCATTACATTTTATAATGTGCTGAAGTTACCTCTGTGCTCATTATTCTCCCCTAAACCTTCCTGAATAAATTTGAACCATGCTAAAACCGCAAAAAATTACAGGCATGTCATGATGTAGGACATCTTTGGATTTGTCTAGCAAAAGAGTTGGAAGAAGCTAGGTTAAGATAATTAAGGATTTTAGGTGGGAATTAGGGTTAGAATTGATGTCTAAGGAACTAGAATTGTTTAGTTATTTGTTTTAGAAGAATATGGGATTGAATTCAAGGCTGTGAATGGTAATTGTGGGACTGTAACAGCAAGCAGACTTTTAGAAGCCAGAAGAAGAACAAGGGGTATATAGAAGGAAAAGAGAAGACAAAACCCTAAGCATGAAGCCTTCAAGATAACTCAAATTCTCAATAATGTTCCATTATCTAAATCCTTACAATCACACAGAATAGCCTTTTCTTTATAGGCACCAAAGCCCAATAGTTCTAAACCAGAGAGGAAATATGATTCAAGACAAATCGTTAGTTGTTGTTCACATGACTCTAGCTGCTTTCTCATAATTTGGGGTTTTTCCTTGTTCATTTGTGCACTGCTTAATAATAATAGATGAGAGTCTTAAGAGAGCTATGTTGCAATGAGCAAACTGTATCTCTCAACTTCCATGGGTGTTTAATGGGCTGGTTTGTAGCTTTAGTATAGATGTGGTGCTCACATTTGGTTTTTTTTCTTCTTAATATGTGAATGGACATGCAATTTGTTTGGTTTTGATACAGGGTGTTTAATTAGCTATATTGATAGGCCTTGTGAATATACTAAATTATTGAGTCTTATTATTGCCCTTGGATGGGATAATTTGTAAATTTTTTGTCTCTTGTTCCCCAGCTCTACACAACTTCGAAGAAGGTCCTCCTTTTACCCTACAGAGGCTTTGCGAGGTGCTTTACTTTTTATTTTTGGGCTTTATGTTTCTTTGATATTTCTTTGCTGTTTGCATCTCTCTAGTTTACCAAGTGTAGTCTTGCATTGGTTATGGCTTCAAAATCGATGTGTACCTGTAAATGGGTTCTTTAATGTGAGGCCTAGGATAATGATGACTTGATTTCAATTTGGGTCCTCGATAATGATAAAAGCTGACTATTCAGTAGCTTTTGTCCCTTTTGACTTGTTTTGGCCATTGTTTGAACACATGAAGATTTGTGCGTCACCTAAACCCATGTAATTTCAGAAATTGCTATGATTAGAATATTTTAACCCATGTAATTTCAGAAATGATTAGAATATTTTAGGTTGGGTGATTCTTAGGGTACATGTACGGTGATTCATTGTCTGGAGAATAAGTATGACAACTTACTCTTTGATTGTCACACTTAGCTTTCAGGGAGAACCTCAACACATTGTTTGGGAACCAAAAAAGACAAGCATGAAAGTGGAAGGATTGAAAATGAGGGAGATAAAGTTAATGGAAAGAACTCTCATTTTTTTTTTGTTTGGATAGAAAAAAAATTTGAAGGGAATGGAAGTGTAGGGTAAGTTTATGAGATTACATTCTCATCCATTATTTTTGTGATGGAAGAAAATTTATTATGAGGTAAATTGAGTAATTGTATTTATTTTCCTTGCACATATTTGGTGAGTCCATGGAAGTATATGCCCTTCACTTCCTTTCTTCTCATCTTCCTTCTCTCCCAAACAATGGAAGGTAACTTCCTCCCCCTCACTTTCTTTGCCTCCAAATGTTTTCCTTCTACTCTCCATCCTCCTAAAGGTAGTGTAGATCTTCAGAATTCTTTTTCTACATGAAAGATTGAGAAATACTTAGGATGGGCATCCTTGTTCTAAACTGATTAATGTCTTTTAAGTGCATTATGAGGCGGTGTTGGTGTGGTGCCAGTGGTGTTGGTGATAGAGTGATAGGGTGGTGGTGGTGGAACGGTGATGGCAGTGTTGAAGGTGATGGTGTGTTGGGTGCTGGCAGTGGGGTGGTGATGGTGGTAGAAATATTTGTATGATATTGTGAGTTGATCACTATTAGTAAAATATTTTATGCAACTTCCTATGCTGAAAATATTGTCTAAGAAATGAACCAAGTTTATAGGTTGATTGAAAAAGTAAACAAAAAAAATCATGGCATTTGGAGGGCCTCGTCGATTGAGAATAGGAATATCAAATATTTTTCGTTCACTAATTTTCCTTATAAAATACTTTATGCCAAACAAACATGGGAAAATCAGGAAAACATAAAATGTTTCACATAAAACAAATGTCAGCTTATATAATACACATCTTCTCAATTGTACACTTGTATGAAAAAAATCTATGAGTCATAACCTTTAGATATCCATATTTTCAGTGATATATGCTCTTCTATCAATTTTTTCTGTTAAAATTTGCTCATTTAAATCATTCATCGTTTCCTTTTACATACTCTTGATAGGGAATTTATGTTGATTCATAAGAAAGCTACCATGTGCAATGCGCATATTAGAGAATATAGATAAAACTAAATGTTGCAATTGATTATTTTTTTCTCAAGGATTTAATTGAGTAAACATGTATCATATAAGGGTACATTGATAGGTTTCCCTTTATGTTTTTGTTATCTAAACTAGCAATTCAATGAGAGTTGGATGTGATGGAGTTAGTGAAGTATGTGCCATCAACTTTTTTGTTGCTATCCCATGTTATCTATTACACGATGAAATCCTAGTTATTAGTCATGTGTGATGTATGATTTTACTCATATATTCAATGTTATCTTTGTGGCAAGTTGATCTTATCGAATAAGAGACAGAAAGGTGCATCAGTTGATAGTAATCGTGATTTTAAAACTATATTTCCTTGTTCTTCCTTTTGCATCTGTTCATCCTATTTATTGCTGGTCATTCTTCAAATACTACTGAACAGCATCATGTGATATAATTCTATACTTTCAACAGATTTTGTTGGCAGCAAGACACATCTATCCAAATCTCTCAAAGCTTGCCCTAGCCCTAGAAAAGGTGTGTTCGTTGGTCTTTGACACTTTGTTTGTTGAATATAATGATTTGCTAGAGGTTACATGCTTTCACGCTTATGTTAACCTCTTTTATAATCCTTTCTTGTTATGCAGAGTGAATAATATTTAATCCCCAAGTCTAATTGCATTAGTCAATATCCTATTACCTGTTTCTAAATTATGCTTACCTGTTTTTTATTATTATTTTGATCTGTTGTCGAAATGTAATTTGTGCACAAATAGATTTCTTGAAGTCTAGATTTCATATGAACTCGACTGTCATAAACCAGAGCTTAAATTGCAAATAAGTCAAAAAAAAAAAAAACTAAATCTAATTCTTCAACCCCTGTCCTTTATAGGACATGTTTCTGGATATTTTTCTAAATCGACACAAGTATAGCAGGTTTTTTAAACATTGCTGTTTTTATTTAATGAATGATGAAAGCAGAGCTTAAATTTGAGGATTAATCTCAACATGAGCAGTTGTGGGATGGAATTGTATTTTTGGCTTTGTTGAAGTGTTCTGCTTGGGGAAAATTTTTGGGGTTTCTTTTTATGACATTCCAAGGGATTAGACTTTTGGACTATTGAAGGGCAGTTTCTCTTTAATAGTTTTCAGTCATAGTTTTTGTATTTTCTTACTTTTCTCAACTGAAGTTGTTCTGTTCTCCTTGATGTGATTTTGTTCTTTTTTTCTCATTGTTGTTAAAGTAAACTGTATTTAAAAAATAGACAATTATGGAAGCTTGATTTAAGTAACAAATGGAAGATAAACTTTTATTTTCATGTTTGAGCTTTTAGATTTTTTAATTTCACCTTATTTATTAGACTGTTTTAGTTTCTACAGTACCTATAAAGTCAGGAAGAAACCCATTTTTGGATTGCTGTTGTTTTACTATTTTGTTGGATAAAATTGCCAGAGAAATGCTGAAAAGTGTATATAACAATCATGATAGTGTTGTTGAATATCAATAACTTGCAATTTGTTATGGTCATATAATAGTAATATGAAAAGCTGAAGACATTTGTCTGCTGTCAAGTAAAAACTAAAAAGCAGTTTGAAACAGCACTGAATTGATTATTTTCTGCAAATGTTGAACCATAAAAGCTCAAAAAGTATGTATTTCTAGGTTATGAAATGTTTCTTGGCAGTGCCATGTCTGGAAAAGCAACTCCCAATTGCAGTTTAAAATAAATAAAGATAAAAGCTAACCCCAGGGATTTCAGAGTAGAGGACATAGTAGAATAGGGAGGATGATGCATCTTTCAAATTATTAATACAAAAAGCTTTAATAGAAAAGAGCTCTTCGATCTCATTCAACTTCCACTGAGGAAAACTACCCAAGCATTAGAAACTGTACATCATAAACAAGCCATGAAACAATGTTATATCCAATTTGGTGCATGTACTAATTAAGATTCTTCAAAATATTCGTACTTTAGGTGAGAATGTAACTGAGGACTGCCCTTTGCCCTAGATGGCTTCTTGTTTACTGAAAAGCTCTTATCTGGATTGCAAATGGAGGTGATGAATTTTGATTGGATAAAATTGCGGGAGAGCCAGTTCTCATTCACTTTACTCTTTCCTTTGAGCCCTGGACGTGGATTGTTGTCCTCTCATCTCCTCTCATTCTTCTTTTTCTCTAATCGGTTTCCAATTATTAGTAAACCCTTATATTCAACTGCATTTTGTTGGTACAATGACTTCTGGTAGACTGGGGAGTTCTTGCTCTCTTCCATCATCACATGCACATCTTGCTATGTACTTGATTGAAATGCTGGATATGGAAGTTGTTTTGGGAGAAATACTGGGAAATGGTATCCTTTGCATTCATTATATGATACAAATAACATAAATGAATAAAAAGAATATATGCTGATAATTTGAGCTTATTTGCACCTGAAATGTTTAATATAAAAATTTTTCCTATCAACTGAATGATTATTTTATTTTAATTTTGTTCCTTTATGCGTTATCTTCCCGATGCTTAGATATGCTAATATTCCCCAATTCCTGTTTCTAGAATTTGCTGGTTACATCCACATTGGCTGTCTGTACTGATCCGTATCCACAAGCATTAGAAAAGCCGGCTGAATCTGATAAACCAATCGAAGAACTGCAGGTGCAATCCAGCTTGGTACAAAATGGGGTTGAACCTGTGGTAGGAGATGGTGATGAAATAATGACTGAGGTAGAGGAGGCTGACATTGATGATGATATGACCATTGACATGGAAGCCTTGGAAGAAATAGTTGCATCATCAGAAACAAATTCTACATCAACCGGAAATTCTTGAGTTTTTTTTTCGTCTTTATCAGTCGGTACAAGTCAGTCCACTAAGCTCACATTGATATATTTCTCTTTAGAGAGGGAACTTAAAGATAAGATTCACATATCTTTTGTGGACACTAAAGTTGGCCATAGTTTTCTGTTCACGAGTCTCAAGTCTGTCCATGTTAGCTGCTGTGAGGGAAAGCATAGACCTGCCATTTGAATTTAATACAATGTTTATCTCTTGAGTGCTCTATTTATACTCAAATGTTGTAAACACCACATTGGTCGGCATATCTGAAAACTTGTTTGAACTGTCATGAGAAATTCTGACTGGTATTATTTGTGAAACTACTATATAGCTGCGCCTAAGCACATTTTTATGCATAAGCCTGCCAGTGGACTCTGGAGTTGAAGAAATTACGAGGCAGTTCGTTTTTATAAATTACTCTTATGCGGTCATCTTTTTCAAATAAAATTGATGAACAGCTTGAGAAATTTTTAAAAGTGTTTAGGTAATATTCCTTTTGCAAATGCCTTAGCATAGATCCTTGACTATACAAAGTTCCTGAAGTAATGTCTAAGAAGAGGAAATTAGAGGATTTTAAGACCATTGCCTTGACAGAAAAATGCAGTGCCGTTATCCAAAATAAGCTACCACCAAAGCTAAGAGATCCAGGGAGTTTTTCTATTCCTTTTATTATAGATGATGTTAGTTTTTCTAAAGATTTGTGTGATTTAGATGCTAGTATTTCACAAATGCCCTTTTACGTGTCTACAAAACTTGAATTAAAGGAGTTGAAACCTACAGCTATCTCCTTATAGCTAGCTGACCCATCGGTGAAATATCACGTGGATATTCTTGAGAATGTGCTGATCAAAGTAAAGAAGTTCATCATTCCAGTTGATTTTATTATGTTGGAGATGGAAAAAGACACCAATATTCCTATCATTTTAGGCTGTCCTTTTCTAGCCACAGCTGGAGTTCTCATAGATGTCATGAATGGTAGGCTGACCTTAAAGGTTAGTGAAAAAGAGGTTGAGTTTAATTTGTTTGAAGATGTTAAACATCCTTCTTTTACTGATCATATTTTTCAAGTTAATGTTCTAAATGGGTCAGCTAGTCAGGATTTTCATGAAGAAAATTTGTTCGCAGCTTCAAAAAAGAATGCAAGGAATGTATTTGTTTTTAAATTTAAAAGGGATAACAAATATGACCCTTTATCATTTCAATTATAATTTGTTAGAATTAATAAATTTATACCCTGTCTAGTATAATAGTTTGGACTTGTAAAGAAATACATTTTGCGATGACTACTTAATCCACTACATATTATTATTCGTATATCTAAAACACGGCCTAAAAAACATGGTATATGGGTGCTTGCATGTTTTTTTCTTTAAATTTTATTTTTTTAGTTCGGGTTCGTTGATCATCTTAGAGTGGAGGTTGTCTAATTAATTATTTTCCATCCTATGAAAAAGATATTAAAACATTGTTTTGAATAAATATCAAATTATTTTTGAAATAAAAAATCAAGTTTAATTTTTCAGACTTGTCTTAGTGAAGAGTTTTCACAAGGCTAATTTGATCAAAACCATGGATCATATGAAGTTATGAGGGTTGATTTTTTTTAGTCTCAAAAGGATTAGCGTTTACTCTCGAGCGTCTAAGCAACGCACCCTAGAGTTTAGCTATTTTTTCCATTATATTTACCCAAGCATGGATGGAAAATAAGATGCCAAATGCCATTTTTATAACAAAAACATCTTTTGGTTTTAAAATAATAAAACTTGACAAAATCAAAAGATTGATGTCTTCTCTCAAGTGTAGGAGTGTCGAAGTAATAAATAACCCGGCAAGACCGAGGTTGAACCACAGGGAGGTTAACTATATAACAACAACAACAACAACAACAACAAGTTAAAGAGGACTTTGAGATGTAAGATTAATGTGAGGATTCAACAATGATAAAAACAAATGTCAAGGTTAGAGGATCTACTAATAATATTAGAAATAAGTATAGTATAAACTCTTTTTATTAATCAACTGGAAACCACACACAAAGGAGGTTCCAATCGGATGATTTATCCTTAATAGTTCATTATAAATTTTTAACATGATCATATTAATTATCTTATTTAAGTAACACAAAACTTTTAAATATTGTCAGAAATTTATGATGCTAACTTATGTTAACAACAAATCAAGTTTCTTTCATAGCACATGTGTAAGTTATACTATGAAAGTGCCAAGTGTTTGCTGTACCAAGTGTTATACAACACAAATCTAGAGTAACCATTTAACAAGTAAGGTATTAAGAATTAATAAGATAAAAAGATAAGACATATTAATAACAAACTTTCTTGGATATAAACATTGAAGTCCATATTGAGTTTATATTATACATATTCTAACACCATTAGTGAAACCTTTTCACCTTGACATAATAAACTTAGTTAAACATAATGAAGAAGAGAAACATAAATAAACAACATAAGAACATAAGTATAGTAAAGGAAATGAAAAGCATAAACAAGAGATTAAGAAAAATATAGTTAAGGAGTCATTGATACTTTAAGTGCAAAATAATGATATAAAACCTTGATAAAAATGCACTTTTAAGTACTAATTAACCTTCTAACATTGATTATGACTATTTATTATTTATTTGTATCTTAAACGGTCCATCCTTTTGGTTATGATATAGCTCATTATATGCACAAAGATGGTAGGTTATTACTTAGTCTTAAAGGTCTTTTGCATGCTCAGTGATCATCCTTAAAAGGTTGATGTCATGGCATAAAAGGTATCGAATGATGAGTTTTCCTCCTGGATTGAAGGGGTTTCGTTTTAATTGTGATTTTGAAGGAGTCATCACATAGCATTGACCCTAGTGCACCCTACCTATGTTAAGCTGTATTATTGGTTGATTGTTTTATTAGGCCATGTTTCTATTCATTGGTCTTATCTAAGGTTTAAGATAAATATCCATTCGTGATGAAGTCTCTGCCTTATCGAGTTAAATCCTAACAATTCTAGAGACTAAATTTTAGCATTGCATTAATTCCCTACTTTATATCTTTAATATCTAAGAATATACCTTACAATGTAATTTTATACCATCAAATAATAAAGTCTATTACTAATTTTCAAATATTTATTGCTATTAATTTATTTAATTTAATACTAGGAGTATGCATTATATTGCAAAGTTCATACCCCGAATATTAATTAAAAAAATTAGTTTTTTTTTCATATTTTTAAAAATTTCAGCCAAATCCTAATTGATGATCATTAATGGGTTACAATACTCATTTTTTAAATTTTTTTAAAACATGATAAAAATGTAATTTTTTGTTTTTTTTATAAAACTATGCATGAAAAACTTTTTGAATTTGGCCTTATGCGCAAAAATAAAAACATACTTTTTGTATTTTTGAAATGAGAATTGTTTTTATTTTTCTTAAATTTCAAAGAAAAAAACATGTATTTTTAATACAGAGTCAATATCTTATAGTGTAAATCTGCAATTTGATATTAGGTAAAATTATTAAAAAAACACACGAGGGATCCATAAATTATTTTAAAATAGTTCTTGAATTTTTTTTTATATTTTTTTTTGAAATTATTTAGGGCTTGTTTGGCTAAACAATAAAATAGGGACAAACTAAAACTAAAAGGGAAGACAGTAGAGTGTGTTTGCCAAAAATATCCTTAGCCTAAAATTAGAGACATAAAAAAATACCTTAAGAACCAAAAAAGATAATTTGTCTTTGGCAAAAATCAGGGTGAGCCAAACATGCTCTTAAAGCTGGATGGGGCCTAGCACAACCATATGGATTGAGCTTATTGGGCCAAAGTCTTAAGCCTATACACATATGATTTGGGCTCAAACCTAACCCAACTTGACTTTGTTGATAGGTTCGATAGACAATAAAAAATGCTTAACTTCTTTTATATATGAACCCAACCTAACCATATGGGCTGAGCTTGGATAAGCCCATCTTTACTCCATCAAAGGCCTTGCATGTCTGGTGGCATTAACAAGAAAGAAAGTAAGACATATAAGACAGTGAATAAAAGGGATATAATGACCTTAGGCTGTTGGAGTTGCTTTAATGGAGGCTGGAATCTTGGAAAAAGGACCACAAGAGTGTTATTGCTATTGAGAAGGAAAGGAAAGGGTGGAAGTTGACAATGTTTGTATTGGTGCAAAGGGAAGGGTGGGGAGGAGAGGTGGCAATGTTTATGTGTTTGAGTTTTGGTTTGGTAGGAATGAGCAAATGGTGGGACTGATTTTCTTCTTCTTTTTTTTTTCTCGTTGGTTTCATGTCCTTCACGTTTTTTTTCTTTTTTCACCTTTTTTTCCATGGCTGCCCTAGGGTTGGTATTTATAGGGGTTTAGGGAATGTCAGGGTTTTAAGCTGGCAAGATCATCATGGTTGATGATCAAGTCTTCATCTTGGTTGTTGATTCTTACCTTGCAAAGCTACTTCTCAATAAATTGTAGCTGTAGATTTTAATTTATTGCTCAATTTGTGCTCTCTGTTTGTCATGACAAAGTTCCAGCATGGTCAAGACAAATAAAAATGGCTTGCAGACCAAGCTTAGTGTCATAGGGTTGGGGGGTATATTATATTTTTTTATCTTGTTTGGTTAGGGACAGGGAGAGAAAGAAGGATTGAAAGGTGGGATCAGAGACAATCTTTCATCAAGATGATGATTAATGATAGAAGATATATCTAAGTTTTTTTTTTTTATTTTTGATTGGGCATTGACAAAAATAACATTATTTTGAATTAAAATAGTTTTGACACTTCTATACTAAATTAGATCATAAATCTCTTTTTTTATTTCAACTTTCAATTTTATAATTTTTTCATTTAAGTCCTCATTTAAATTCTGATTTTAAGAATTAATTCAATTTCTCCCTATAAAATTTTAGAAAGACCCTATAATTTAACACGTTTTTCAACTTGGTCATTCGTCTCAAATATTTTTAATTTTATCCTTAATTGACCTTGAAAAATCTATTTTCTTCAATTTTAACCCTTATTTTCAATAGAATTTGGTCCTTGAATATGTGTGCCTTTTGTAAAGAAGTCACCAATCTTAAATTTCTTCAATTTAGTCTTTAATCAGCCCTTAAATTTTGATTTTTTTTTTAATAATTTTACCCCTGATTTCATCTGACCAAGTTTGTAAGAAATAAATATGGTTTTTTAAAATTATAATCTTCTCAATTAATCTCAAGTTAGGCTTTCAAATTTTGTTTCTTTACTAATTAAGTCCTTAATAAAATTAATTTGACTTATTGAAAGACTAATTAAGTTCTAACACTTAACTAATTTTCTACTTTTGGCTAAATTATGTTTTAAACTCAATTAAATCTCTAATTGAGCTCATGATTAAATCAAATTGGCCTATTAAAAATCTAATTAAGTATTTAGATTTAATTTTAATGCAAATTCATTTGATATGCACTCAAATTAGCCTTAACTATCTGTTTTCCTTCAAATTCAGGTTTTTCAACGGTGCAATTATTTTTCCAATTTTTGCACTTAAATCCCTCTCCAGCCTATTTTGCCAATCAAGTTGCTGGTCCTCTTTTTTTTTTTTTTTCATTTTCATTTTTTTTTTAATTTTTTTTAGAAAGAAAAAAAGATGATTTTAGGATAAACCTAAAATTAAAATGTGATAGTCAATATGAGTCTTATAAGGAGTGTGAAGATAAAGACCATAGATAATATCTAGTTGGCATATCAACCACTACGTAGTAAATAATCAAACGAGAGTTAGATGATTTCACAAGTTTTGCCCATATTAAAGCTATTGGGGTATCACTCTTACCCACGTAACCTAAAGTTGATGTTGAGTGTGATCAAAGTTTGTTAGAATTGGTGTGAAGGGATAAATTCATATTTAATATATGCAATAAAAGGAACAAAATGCATGAGATGCAAGATCACACACATAAATAAACATCATATCAAACAAAGAATAATAGAAAATGCTCATTATCATCACAAAACAAACCAACATAGCTTAGCCTCAAAATCCCCAGTAGAATCATCATTCTATCCCAGGACATCAAGGAAAACTATGTGTAAAAATAAAAAAAGAACTTATCACCTAGTTTTATGGTAATTAAAAACCCTAACTGATTTTTAGAGGTTTTAAGTAAGGGGTTGATTATGTAATAAAGAAGATAACTATCATATTATCTAAGATAAGTTTCATTAATATTTGTTTTTAATGAAAAAAATATCTAATGTACATTGAAAAAATATTTTTTCAAAATGATTATATTATCACTCTTACGTCAACTTCTAAGGATAAACCCCACTAAGGACATATCCTACTAAGAACTCATTTATCCTATGTCGATCCATGGATAATTGAAAATATATTTTTCAAAGTGATTTTATTATCACTTTTAAATCAACTTCTAAGAATAAATATCATCAAGGGTTTATTTCTTCAATGTCAATTCATAAATAACAAAATCACAATAAAAAATTTATATATTAAAAATATATTTTCTAAAATGATTTTATTATCACTTTTAGATCGACTTTCAATGATCCATTAAATGTTTATTTATCATATATCAATCAATGAATAATAAAATTACCAGTGAATATTTAATTATGTGTTGACTACACACATATATATTCTTTTGAAATGGTTTTTATTATCATTTTTAGGTTGAATTCTAAGGATAAAACCATTGGGTTTTCTAATCCTATGTCAACTTACAATAATAAACCATAAAAAAAAAAATATTCATTCGTCAAAAATCAAAACCCACAAAATAAAAGATAATAACAACAACAAATCAAAATCACCATCACCGTGCCAGTAGTAACTATTAAAACAATTCAATTAACATAATAAATACAAACACAAAAGAGAAGGATGCTAGAATTCTCATTTATTGATTTGTAAAGTACATAATTTAACCTAAATACAAAGAGCTTCTATATAGATTAAGCTAAAGATATTATTCTACTCTTAATAAATAAAACAAGATAAATATATTATTTAACCATAATTTCACACAAAAAAAAAAATCTATAACATTGCCTTATAACACAACAAATCAAGAACAACATTTACAAAACATCCAAAAACAACCTCCACATTTCAAACATTTCACAATTGTTCAAAATAAAATGAATTAAACTCAATACACATTAAATGTTTTTTCTGAATCCCATAAAATTCATTACAATACTCATCAAAGTCCATCAACATGCAAAAATATTATTCAAAAACCATGTTTAAGGTTTAAAACAACCTTTAAAAACAATTAAGTCAAGTAAAGGAGTTGTTGGAAGTGAGATGAATTGTGGCAGTGTGTTTGACATGTGTGAAGAGAGCACAATTGCTAGTGGTGCATTGTTGCATGCGCTGACAAGGGATGGAAATGCTTGAGTCACTCTGCTCAATCTCTTATTGGTCCTCCTTCTAGTACAGACGTTGTCTCCCACTATTACTCGAGGGAGGAGATCGAAGCCTCTGAAGTTTTGGCCCTCATTGTTTCTTTCTTCTTCCACTAGGTTTTTTTTTTTCTATTATTGATGTTTGTTTTTTGTCATGGTTAACTTTCATGGCGCTTGGCAGCAGTACATGAAATATGATGTGAAGAGGTTGGTGTTTGGCCGGTGATAAGGAGGACTTTGGGTTGGTGAGTCTTGGCTAGTCGAGTTTATGGCATTGGCCGAGAGAGAAGGTTCGTCAAGAAGAGAGAGGTTGATAAGGAGAGAGGGAGAAAGTTGTAGGTGGTGGTTGACAATGTTGTCGATGTTGGTGGCTGACAAGAGAGAGGTTCAATAGTGTGTTGGAGGTTTTCACAGTGTCTTAGCTAATGTTTTTTTACGTGGGTAGTAAACATCAAAGAAAGAGAATGGTCATGTCTTCTTATTTTGTGAGAGTGGCAACTAGGTTAGGAAGAATAGTCCAGGGGTTTTGATGTGTTAAAGAGAAAATCTATATTTTTTTTTATTGTATTTTCTAATATGTATTTTTAATTATGGATCTCCTAAGATTTGGTATTATAGAGACCAAGTGTTTTTGTACTTTCCTTGTTTGGTTTGAGCAACTTAGATTAACTTTAGTTTTATTTTCTTTTATTTGTGCTTTTGGTTTCTTTATCTATTTTACTTATATTTTGTATTTTGATTTTTTTTAAAATATTGTCAATGTCAATTTGATGAGAAAGATTAATCGATGATTTTAAAATGAACACGTTAAAAATTAAACATGTTGAAAATATATTTTTGAATTTTAACTTTTTTAAAAAGACATTGAAAATCATGAAAATGAAGTCAAAAACATATATATTTTTTTTTATTTTGATTTTAAAACATATTTAAAATCATAAAATGGGCACACAAATAGTTGGAAACACATTTTTTGAACTTTTTGTTGTTTTCTGTTATTTTGGAAAAATTAAATTATGACACCCATTATAATTGTGGAATCACCATCATTGATAAGCTAGTCTATTATTTTCTTAAATCTAGATTTTACAAAATAAAGAATAAATGGATATGATTTAAAGCATATATATATATATATATATATATATATATATATAAAGAATAAAAAAAAATATTAATTACCTTATATTTTTGTCCCACATAACACAAATTATTATATTTGAGAAAAAAATAAATTCAAAATAAAGATAATACCTTGAAGAGTTGGAAAAATAATGATAATTTATGCATAGCTCACGTGACACGACTTTGATTAAATACCCTCTTACCTCTCCTTTCTACTTCTCTCAATCCCGTGCCATTATTCACCTCAAACACATATTTGGCATAGAGGTATATAATCTTCAACTAAAATAAGAAAAATAATGACTATATTTTATTTTGCCAGTGGACGTGGAAGCGCTAGAATCGCCAATCAATTGAATGCACGTCTTCTCAAGATTTCCTGGCAATAGCTCTAAACACGTACATGATTTGCAAGATTTACAGGCTGCAAAATCTGCAGCTTCTCTTCAGGGAAGCAAATATATATCCATAACATCGCACGAACATAATCAGAGACATTGTTAGGACAGAAACATAGGATAAACCAACTGCAGTTCTACTTTACTCCAACAATGGTCATAAGAAATTTAAGCTTGTCATTGACCTCCGCCAGATCGGAAGGATCCCTGAATGAGGCGGGTGGTTCCACTCCGGTGAAAACATACAGTGCCTTGAGCTCCTCAATACACGTTCCTCGCACAGAAGCTTTGTACCCCACTATTGTGCGTACTGCACTAATTTGTTTCCATATCTTGTCCTCACTGTACAACACCTGCAGTATTCAATGTGGATTTTATACAATTCAGTTGGACAAAATATCCATTGCTGGGAGTTTTATTTCTGAGATTTCACCAACTTTGATGTTAGGTGCTTGGTGAGTAGGAAAGCTGACCCTTTTTCAGAGCTCTATCATTTCTAACACTCAAAACCAGGACCAGAACATAGACATTGGTGAATATGATCATCAATTTAAACATTTATGCAAAGTGAGGTTTTAGAGGTAATCACCTAGCAAAATCTCAGTAGCCATCTCATACAAGATTTAACTTTGTATAGAGGATACTGTTCAAATTCTCAATCCTGCTTTAGCCAAAACGGGAAAACTCATGGCAGAATGCAATGCAATTTATGCAACAATACTTTCACTAAATTTTACACTGTCACAGAGACGGCACTTGGACTAAGCGAACTTTTAGAGGCTTCGAGCTCCAAAAGGATTATGCAACAAAAACCCAAATGGTTGCCTAATGAAGCTTGGGTTGAACTTCCATAAAACCTCATCAGAAAGAAAACTAAGAAAAAGGCCGACTTCTCACTGATATCAGATACCAATAAAAATAGTTTCCAGAGTTTTTTTTTTTTTTTTTGCTCTTTTGGTAAGAAATGAAGCTGAAGTCTAAGAACAGAAAACCTCAAACAGGGCAAGATAGCCCCAACAACATCTACAACATATGGAATCAGCATTAAGAGATAATTGATCACATAAACCAGAACATTTAGCACTAATAATTGCTCTCGCAAGAGTTGTTGAATCCATCTCTCAACTTGACTCTTCTAATCTATGTTATGAGGCCATCTATATAACATAAGATAATCTTCCCATAACTTTAATTGATGAATAAACCCTCCACAAAACCATGCAACCCAAAGTTGTCAATGCCTTTTAGGAGTATTTTCATCTAAACCAAGTCACTTCAGCATTCCACTCTGGAATTAATGTTGTAGTATGTAAAATATTTCTTTATATATCCATGACTCAGCTTGTAAATATAGTATTATTAAATTAATACATTTTTAGAAAATATATAACCAAATATATGGAATAGTGTAAAATAGTTGTCAAATTACTTCATAGATCCATGAAAAATACTATGGTTCTAATTCAGCTAAAACCTGATCTTGTCACTAGTGCCAAATCTATCTGTGAGGTAGCCAATGCAATTCCAGCTCAAAATTAAAGAAAGGCAGACATCACAGAACATGTAAATGCAATTCCACCTCATAATTACTTAAGTTTGCTTAATTCCAAAAGGGAAAGAAGATTACAGATATATTAGTCCTTTTATGTTAGTGGGGGAAACCTAGGCCTTTCCATTCAAAACTTGGTTTGGCATCCAGAGAAATAACAGATTAAAAAAGAAAGAAAGTAGAGAGAGCAGTAAAATAACTCGACAATAATGAACATTGCATCTTAATCAACCCTTCAAACAAATCTCATGCATAAAGGAGATTAACCAACAACACATTTTGGCATGCATGGGAGTCTCAAATTTGTTTTTGTTGTTTATGGCAATCCATAGCAAGTCATACCTTAACATTACCAGCAGCCAAATGGATGTCATTTTCAGAGGTAATTCCAGTACATTTGGAGTCATCCACCGTTCTTGGAAGAGTAACTTCATAAGCTTTGTAACTTGGTTGCTCACTCCCTGCAGATGAAACAATGGACTAAATTAAAGAACGCTACTTACAGATTAAATTTCTCACAGTGCAGCAACTATTACTACAGTATAAATTAATTTACCTTCAGGAATTCGGTAATCTGCGTAAGAACACTGAGGACCAACTGCTTGTTTATCATCAAACAAGTCCAAACCACTTTCATCGGCAATTTCTCTTGCATCCTCGTTTGGAGGAGTCACAACTAGTTCCTTCACTCTAATCAGTTGAAGGTTTTGTTCAACATAGGCAGCATCCCCTTGCGCTCCTCCCTTGGTACTGTCACCAAAATCCTTCTTCTCTAACAAGCCTCTGACATCTTGAATTGGTTGCTTCTCCATGAGGATATCGGATACCATCTCTATCACCCGTTCCTTGTCTTCGTCTTTATCATGATCCTTAGATAAATTTACAGCCAAACTCCTCGCTAATTCATACGGTGCTTTCTCTTTTTTTCGAAGATTACTGCCACTTCCCTCATCTCCCTCATTAATTACAATCATGACTTGGGACGCCCCAACTATTGCTTCCCTGCCTTGTTCTATGACTGGTTTTTCTTCCTCGGCTTGTTGGACTTTTGATGGAGGTTTATGATCTTGATCTTCAACATCTTCCTCATATCCATTTTCATCCACAAGAGTTGCGTTATTTTTATCATCCAATGGATGTTTCTCATCCTTCCAAAATCCTTGGGGCACTTCATAGTCGTTTTCTTTGTCAAAAATCAGCTCACCCCTGGCACTGTTCACTTCCACTGATAATTTTGGCTCTCCTTCCTTTCCCATATCAATAATATCTACTCCAAACTGATCAGCGCATGCGTCGTCTTCTCTATAATCATCGACAATGATATTTTTATTTGTTCCATAATATTCCAGGGAAAGGTGAGAAGATGCTGGAAGAAGTTTAGACATAAGCTGCTCGGTGAGAGCATAGCTTGCCAAGAAAAGCCCGTATGGGACAGAACAAGCAATGCCAATTGCTGAGACAACAACAAATGGAAGAAGAATCACAGGTGCTGAAGATATCACAAAACCTGTGACCAAAATCATCTTTCCCACCGACAATCCTTTGTTCAATATCCAGCTAACAATTCCACACCTATTATTTTCTTCTGATGGTTTCATCATCTCATCCCACTCCATCTCCGTGTCTGGTTCTTCCATTATACTACCGACGAATTAACAAGAGATGGCAATTGGACCAGCAATATATACGTAATTAATATAATCGGAACACTGATATTCTTTGATTGATGGATAAGCACTGACCTGCGGGTGTAGCCGTACGAGGAGGGGTTTGAGCGGCGAACAGACAGAAGCAAGTGCGATTGAGACTACTCTCGCATCGATATGGTTTTAAGAACTTCGTCAAAGGGATTCTCTACTTTTGCATGCAGGGGAGGTTTTGATTGACACGCGTTAGAGATTCAAATATACAGGTGTTAGATTCAAGCTCAGACCTGGCACCGTGCATGCTCATAATTCACATGTGGAACATAATATGATTTATAGGGTTAATTTCCGCATTTCAACGGGATTCTATCCTGACAGCTGACGACATTCCCACCGTCTGGATTTTTACTGTTGTAGTATTGATTTCAAATTCATATTCTGTATTTATCCCTGGGATAGTTGGATTTATAATATACACCGTTGTTTCACAATTTAGGTCACCCGTCCTGGAGGATGCTATTGTATTTTTTTTTTTAAATATTAAAATATTTTTTTTTATTTTTAATAATAACATATCTAAATAAATAAAAATATTAAAAAACATATTAATTGAATTTGTTTTTTTTAATCATTCCAATCTTATTTCCAAACTGACATCTAAATAAAACTCGAATTTAAAACTATAATTTTAAATTAATGCTTAGTTTGAAGCTTAAGAAACACAACTTTATAGATCTCATAGGAGATATCATGTATTAATGTGATATGAACTTCTTAATAAAATTAGAAATGATGAGTTACTCATACATAATAATCTTACTAAATATATGAAAATAATATCTAATGTTGATTTTATGAAATTGTTTTAAGGCTATAAAATTTGTAATAGATTCCAAGTACATCAAATAAGTAAGGTCTTGATTGATTCATCTGAAGGAATAAAACTTATTAAATGTAAGTTGATCTTTAAAATAATAATTAATAGAGGTGGTCATGTATAAAGGCACAAATCCAATATGGTTGCCAAATGTTATAGGAAAAGATATGGGGTTGAATTTGATGAAACTTTCTCGTCAGTAACTATGTTAAGTTCCATATAAATTTTGTTTTGTACCTGTATAACAATGATTATGAAATTTAGCAAATGAATGTCATAATTGCATTCCTAAATATAAATCTTCACAAAGATATATATATATATATATATATATATATATATATATATATATATGACATACTTGAAGGTTTTGAATCTAAAGAATTTGCTAATAAAATATGCAAGCTGTAATTAATGGCCTCAAGTAAGCTTCAAAGAGAAGAAATATTCATTTTAATAAGATAATTAAATATTTTAATTTCATCAAAAAATTAAATAAACCTTGTGTTTATAAAAAAGTATAGCTTGGGTAGAGTTGTTTTTTATATGTAGTTGACATATTAATAAGAAATGACATATCTTTACTCCAATCAATAAAGATATTTTTTCTAAGAATTTCTTCATAAAGGATGTCATAACCCAAAAAAATTATTTTCTTAAAAAATCCAAAAAAATATGTTCTTGATGTATTTGCGTCATTTTCAAAAATCAAATGAAAAAAAATAAAAAAAATGGACTGGAGATCAGTCTATATCCGGAGTTCTATAACTCTAGATTAAGCGAGATCAATTTTGTTTAAAAGATAACATTTATACCTATAACCTTTAGGAAAAAACCAATCTTAATTTTTATCATTTGGGTGCCCTAACCTTAACTGGAAGTTGGGTAACCGAACTATTTAGTCCCAATACATGAATTAGACAACCAATATCTCACTTTTCCTAACTATCATCTTGTTTTTACATCAATATCCTAAAGTTTATATATATCATCATCACTTATTCATGTTTCTACTACAGCTTATCCAAACTTTTCTAGAATCCATATTTGTCACAAGGTTTCTTTGTATAAATGGCTAGCCCCAACTTCTCATCCCCCCTCCCAATAATTTAGTTCTCATTTTTTTCATGAAGTCCTCCACTTAACACCAAAACATGTACGTCATGTCTACATAACTTATCAATCTTATCTTCCTTACTAATAATCTGGTCAAGAAGAATGAAATGAAAGAAATCGAGAAATTACATCAGAAAGTCGAATTTGGTTGTTGACCCCAGTCACCAGTTTTCAATTGATTCGTAGAGATGGAGCAAACCTGGCTAGAAGTCTCTTTCCAGCAATCTCTAAATATTCTCCTACTCTTGAAGCAGCTTTCATATATGTTAGAAAAGTGGTGGTCATGGGCTTGGCTCCTCTAGGTTGTGCTCCCCACTACTTGTGGCTACACAATAGTAGAAAGAAATAAAAATGATGAGAAAAACAATATTGTGATAGAAATCTTGGATCTAGCTCAGCAGGATAGGTTACTTAACCATAATGACAGATTGGAATAATATAACGAAGTATGACTTTGCTCTATGTAACAAGAAATTGAAGATTCCATATCATCCCTGGAATTCCTCAAAGAAAGCGTCATTCTTTCTAAATGGGAAAGTCTTCTTACGGTAATCAATGAGAGGATAATTTATTCACATGCCTAAGGAAAGACACTGAGGATTTTCTTCAATTTAAATCATAATTAACATGTTTTTCATGGTTAAACACAAATCAAGCCACCCACTTTTTATTTATTTCATTCTTGCTAACTTAATTTAACCAAAAGTTTCAGCAAGGTTAAATTTTCTCCTAACTCAATCAAAATTGATAAATTCCACGATGAAGTTAACCATCATTATGTCATATGACACATATTCAAAAATCAAAGCATGTTAACATATAGATCTCTTTAGATCAAAACAAAACAAAACTGACATGAAAATTGATAGTATATTATTCACTGGTAAATAACTTCTTGTCGAAGTCTCTTATTCCAATCTCCATCATTCTGAATGAAGAGCTCATTCATATGACTAGCATATTTCAAATTAAGCAGGATCCAACGATGGACGGAGGAAAAAACCATCGGCGACCGTAGCTAACATACAAACAGTATCCAAAAATATAAATAAAGCCTCAATATAATGACCAAATTAAAATCAAAATCATAGAGGCAAATATGACTAAAACTAGAAATCATAGGGGGTGACCATGACCAAACATCGAAACTATAAGGCTAAACATGACCAATAATTGTATGTATAGGGACAACGATCACCAAAGCAAAACCATAGGGATAAATGTGATAAGAAAAAATCCAAACCAAAAGGATGAACCATGTATATAACCCTTTGGTGAAATAATTTTTTATTTATAAACATTATTGATGATATTGAAGTATAACAACTCTTTAGACATTTCAAAGTTACCATTGACTATATGTTAATAATGTTATAATTCTATATTGACATCATTTCTTGAATTAAACAACTATATTGAATATGTTCATGTCTAAAACATTTTTTGGCTCAAAATCTAAAATGTTTATTCAAAGCTATAAAGTATTCTTGATAGTAAAGTTTTTAGAGGTTGTTTTTAATTAAAGATAAAAGTTCAACAAGATAGTCTAGGCTATTAAACAAGCATTATAGATTCATTGATGAAAAAGTTATTATAGGCTAGATTTAAGGTCAAGAAATCAAATTAGTTTCAATAATCCATAAAGTTTATCTACATGATTGATGAGCTCTTTATACCCGATACAAAAATATGATTTAATGCTTCACATAGTAGTCTTGATGGCATAACCATTGAAGGTTTTTTTCAAGGTCAAAACAATAGTTAAAGATCTTAGCCAAGAAGAGTTAAAGAGAATTATAACTTTGATAAGCCACAAGATTTAATTTAAACATCCAAATAAAGCTAGCAAATCCAAAATGTTGATTTAGAGATTAATAAAAAAGTATTGATGGTAGAGTTGTTAGAGACTATTTTTTAGGTCAAGAAAGATGGCTAGAAGCGGAGTGTGGTTGTAGTTGTGGTTGTTTTTTAAAGTGTTTTTCACTCAGAAATATATAAAAATAATAATTTTTTTATTTTTAAAAATTATTTTTGATATCAACAAATTAAAATGATCTAAAAATATCAAAAATATATTAATTTAAAGTAAATAATTTTTTTTTAAAAAATACTTTTAATATGCAAAAACAAACAAAATTGAATGGCTGAAGTTAAAGTGAAAAGGTAACTCAATTTTGGAATAAAGAAGGAAGACTTCCCTGCCAAGAAAAGTCTTCGTATCCTTCTTCTCGGTTTGGGAGACCAGTTCTTTTTCAACATGTGCTTTCAAGTCACTTTCTGTAACTAATCCAAACTTGAGTTGAAGTTTTTTTGTTGTGGTATAGGAAGAAGCTTCAATTGAAGGATTTGGGTTAGGGAAAAATAGTTTGCAAGTTTGGTGTGACTATTGTCTATTAAAGTACGGATTTTTATCCCTACTTGAAAAACGATGATGTATTTGAAGATTCAAGAACCTAGTTAGAAAATTTTGAATTTCTTGTTGGGGCCTAGGCCCTCGTTAGCCACCTCCTGCCTCTGTCCCTGAGTAATTGTTTTTTATAGCGGATTCAACAAGTAATAATTGATCTAGACGTCCAATTGAGATCTACAAGTCATTGTGTTCGTAATAATAACGTGTTTGTTCAGAAAGGTTTGAAAAGGAAGCTAAAGATGGGATCAAAGTCCTTCATCCTTGTTCAGTTCTTACCAGTCACTACTAATAAAAGCAAAGGAAAAGATGGGTTTTGTTGGGAGAGTTCAAACCTCCAAATAATTAAAAATCTTAGGAGTCCAAATTGAGGTGTTTAAAAGTATGAAGATTATCAAATGACACATATATGCTTTACTTTTAAAGAAATAAAATACCCTATTTTTCACTCTTTAAGGATGTTTTTGTGATTCAATAATTAATCTCATTTTTCTAACCCTATCATCCCCTTCCTTTCCCCATCTTTACGTGTTTTTAATAGCCCTACCCTTCTTCCATCCAAATACAATACAGCAAGAGACCGAATTAAAAGCATTCTACTTTATAAGATGGGCACCCTAAAGCATATAAAGATCCCATTCAGACTCTGTATTTCCATATACACGGGAGAAAGTCAAAGCCAAAAGGTAAGCGACCTAATAAATCCACATGCTTTAGGCAACCTACAAATGATTAGTTCAGGACTTCCCCAGATGCAACGGCCAACTCTCCAGCTTCATCGAGATGAACTTGAGGCTTCCAGCAAACCTGTGAAAGGAAGTAAATATAAATTAAGTGAAAAATTTGACACGATGCTGCTTCCAGAATCCTGACGGTATATGGGAAATAAATAAATGACCTTGGAATGTTAGAATGATGAGGTGCCCACTGAAGAGTATCCTGCAGCTCTCATCTCTTTAAAAGTTCCAGATAACCAGTCCAGGCCCTCATAAAGTCCATCTCCCCTGAGAGCGCAAGTCCCCTGTATGTGCCATTTTCTGTTCTTGAGTTCGAAAAGACCTAGTCCTTCGCATACTTCCATTGGGGTCATTGCTCCTTTCTGAACAGGAAAAATGGAGTCCAACATATCACTATAGATACAACCATTGAACAAGCATGCAATAAAAATCAAAATATATTCATTTCGATGCAATACTCTCATTGAATTCTTATGCATGCTTATGGCAAATCTATTAACAATGATACAACTAGCAAAGGACAACTAGAGTGAGGTATAAATATAGCAAAGGCTGTGGTGTCTTGGCCATCAACATGAAGCAACTAGCAAAGGACAAAAAATGGACCTCAACATATAGAAAGCATTTGCTCCTCTCAGCCTCCTCTAGTTTGTCCTCCTTATATTGGAGAGTTTTTGCCCTTCACTTCATCTGTTCGTGCATAAAATTGATTGATATTGTTTGCTCAAATTAATGAATGTTCTAATTCCAATTTTAAACTATTTAGCCATTGAGAAAATAGAATCATTATTATGCATTTGTTCATCAGATGTTCACTCTCTGGGATGTTGGGGGTATGAGTGGCATTGGCAAAACAAACATCACTGGAGCAGTGTTTGATCGGATCTCTACTCAATTAGATGATTCCTGCTTCCTTGCCAATGTTAGAGAACAATTGGGAAATTATGGAATACTTTATTTACTGAAATAACTTCTTCTAATGTATTGACCAACACCATCATGAGACTCAGAAAGAACTTGCAGAAAAGATGGAAACAGCAACCTGCTGTGCTTTCATTCAAATGTCCATGTGCTCTTAGCAAATCAAAACAGAAGGCCTTGGGGTGGGGGAAAGGGAAGGAGATTGAAAGACATGAAAACAGGCCCTGAAGTATCTAAATACTGTTTCAGACAGATGGATGCTTCCTTTCCATTAAAAGCATAGCAGATTTAATAAATCAGCCCTTTTATAGAAGCTTCATTTCACCTTGCAAATTTCTAAAGTCCAAAATCTAAGTGCCAAGAACTCTTCAGCAAGCACATGAGATGTAAGAGCCTTGATGCATGACATAAGAAGCAAGTCTGAGAAGGCATAATTACTACTCACATCTAGTGCAGTTGATAAACTTAGAAAGCAGTCAGGAAGTCAAGTATTTTAATCAAATCCCTACTAGACAAAGTTAATAGCTTGTTGTTATGAATTTTACTCAAAATTAGTGAGGCCTCACCAAGTGATTCTATTGTTTAAAAGAACAAGAGATTGATCCGAACAGAAGTTTTAAAACCTATATATTTCCAGAATAAGCAAAGTTTTTCAAATTTCTAGCTGCAGCTTGCCAAATATCTAAGTTCAGCATCAAGTTCAGATGCATCTTTTCTGACCAAAAGAGTCTTAATATTATCCTGATGTTTCAACACTGTTCTCAAGGTATCATATCTGGGTTTGATACCTTTTCTTTCTTTTCTCTTTTGTTTTTTTTTTTTTGTGATGTTGTTAAAATTAGAAGGAAAAAAAAAAGATTGCCTTATCTACCTTTCTAATACAGATATCATCCAGAAGAATTACGAGGAAATAAATACCATCTAAAAAATTTACCAAATGCAAATACTATTTTACAGCCAAAAAGAAAAGATTTATCATTATCACTGCAATGAATTCAAACAGTACAGAACAGTCCTTGTTCAAAACTCTCAGAAAGTTTATTATGCAGAAAAGACTATATTTCAGGTATCATACATCTTAGTTCATAATTCATCTTTCATTAGCCTCACATTTTTAGAAGCACGTAGCTCAAAGGATTGTCACCTTGAGAAATATACAGATGTCAGCACAAAAGTTAGAGATCCATTTATGCAGATATGCTGAAATTAGGGTTGTCACAAACCTCCTCCCTATTCCCCCATGTTGATGAGCTTATAATTGCATAGGGGTGCAGTAAGACAAACGTTATGGGATAGGATAATTTCCCTTTTCTCTGTATGACGTCATGATTCAGGTTCTTTTGGGTGAGTATTGTTAGCTGATTCTGCTTTTTTGCTTTTATATTTTAGAGGATGTCTTGTTATCTAACATGATTTTGTAATTCTTTTTGTCTGTTAATATAACTTCCTTTAATCTTAAAAATATTCAGGTGGTAGCTCTTTTTTTTTTATTTGAGTAATGAGAAAACAAAAGTATGTGAATTTGCCTAGATTATAGTTTATCCAATTAATTACTGATGTGGGTAATGAACAAATCTGGAAACAGAACGAGGCTTTTTTATATGAAACCAAATAACTGATAACCTGCCCTCCAAATAAAATAAGGAAATTAACAATTCATATACAAGTTCATCAAGCAAGAAACCAAACATGAATACCAAATTGCATTGCATGGTTTCAGTCAATGCAAATATAGAGAATCGCAGGATAAATGATTAGCACAACAGGCTCCAGAAGTCAGTCACAGCAAAGGGGCAGCTTAGATATGAATGGACATGGTGATTAATCATTGTAGCAGGTAAAATGAGTGCGTGCGTCTGTGTGCATTTAGTCTTTTGAATTATGATTATAAACTTGTACTGGGATTCTATATCCTCTCTGCTCTACTCTAAATCAGAAAGACAAGATCTTCTCTGTGATGTTGTTCTACTTTGCAAGATTGGGAGGGTCAGATAGTTTGTATCTGTGCAGGACATTGACTTGGATATTTCAATTCGTATGCAGCTCATCAGAATCACTTAAGGAGTACTCGTTTAATGAGTTTTATATGTGTGGGAAAGCACATCAGAAACCATTAATAGAACTTACCATGTCCTGTTTGTTGGCAAACACCAAGATGATACTGTTGAGCATAAACGGATCTTTGACGATGGTCTGAAAGAAAAGGTGGTGGTCAACTTAGAACTCTTTCTAACATTAGCATGGTAAAACCTGCATACCTTTCTGAATACACAACCTGAAATTCTGCCTTAGCTCTTCCAATTCTCTCCCGGTCCAACGAATCAACAACATATATCTGCATAGAGAAATATGCTTACTACTGAAAACAAGGTACAAGCAGTTGTACTATTACAAGACCCTTCAGCTTCAAGACAAAGCATATGTGGATCAATGCAAAGCGAAAATCGAGATTTAGAAAGAAACAATGGATTGCAAGAAGCATAACCGGGCAAAATAAGACACGCGGACAATAGCCATTACCAGTCCATCGGTGTTATTGAAGTAATGCCTCCATAGCGGCCTTAGTTTCTCTTGTCCACCAACATCCCAAACGGTGAACACCACATTCTTATACTGAACTTTCTCCACGTTGAACCCTGTGGGAGAAAGGAGGGATAAGCATACCTATATAATACTTAAGCGCTACTCCTCCGATCAATGGAAGCATACCTATAATATAAGGATAGATGTTGCAAGGAAAAAATACCAACCAATAGTAGGGACAGTGGATAGCACTTCTCCAATGTGCAACTTGTAAAGTATGGTAGTTTTACCGGCTGCATCGAGTCCGAGCATGACAACCTAAGTCAGCTCCAAACAATTTTGGATTGCCGAGTTTCAAGAACACAGTCAAAATCTCTTGAATTTCACTTCTCATGCGAAATTAATTTGAGTAAAATAAAAGGATATGCCTGAGAAGAGTACCCGCATCTCGGTATTGCCGAAAAAGGTGTCGAAGAGCTTGCGAAAGGCTTGACCCATCCCCTCTCTATGATGATTGATCTTCCCAGGTTTTCCTCAATTCTATCACTTACTGTTTACTATTTCTTGTCTGATCTAAATCTAACAGCGTTCTGTTTCTCTCTTCTTGTTTATACTCTTCTTTCTCTCCAAACAGAGAGAATAATGACACGACACAGATGATCGCACGGCATGACCTCTGCTTTTCTTCTCTTTTCTTTCCGTCCATATGGAATTTTATATATTCATTTTCTTCTCTCTTTTGTCTTTTTAGGCTAAATTTCGTCACTGTCAATTTCCACTTTATTTCTTCGCTACCCTTGTATTTTCCAACTTGATTTTTGTATTTGCTCTTAACATTTCTTTTGTACAAGGTGAGAAATCTATTTATTTGCACCTTTATCTTAAAAAAAAAAAAAAAAAAAAAAAACACAGAGAGAAAGACACAAAATTCAAAGTTTTCCCTTCTTGAAAAATCTAAAGGTTAGGGATAAGTTATTACAAGAGTGGTTATTTCAAGAATAACTCATAATTTATACAGCTTATTAGCTCTTCTATTTTATTGCAGTGATGTGTATTAGAATTTCAATTATATTGCAATATTCATTACTTTAATTATTAAATATTCTTGTTTTGCATAAAATTTAATCGATGATTAATAATTTAAATATTAATCTTTTTTATTGATGTTTGATCTCAACTATCTTCATAAATTTACAAACTAAATAATTAATATTTTTTTTAACTGGTCAGATCCTAAGTTTACTCTTTATAAATCACCAGTTCGAATCTAAAAAATATTAGGGCTATTGGAGGCTTACATGGTCGTTAACTTCAAGGCTTGTGGGATTAGTCGAGGTACGCGCAAACTGATCCGAACATCCATATTAATAAAATAAATAACTAACTACTATTCTTAATTAAATTATAAGTGGTTGCTTATTTTAGATGTAAAAAATACCCTCCATAATCCTTCTTTAAATTGATCAACAAATCAACCATTAATGATGTGGTGAATTGAGCATTGTTACATTAAAATATTGACCATGCTTTACTTACTAACATGTTATCAAACTAAAAAACTTCAAGATGAGATGTTGTTTGGCTTAGATGGACGTTTAGGATTGTAAGAATTGTTACATTAAGTTTTTATCTTATAATTAATCAATTGACATCTACATCTTCATCTTCTTATCCAAAAATCTCCAATTTATTTTTGCAAAAAAAAGTGATTTTCAGAAAACATAAGTTTACTTTTTCAATAGAAATAACATTTTCTAATGCTTCTCAACCAAAATAATCTCTAATTACTTGTTGTAAAAAATGAATTGATTATATCCTTAAAGTAAATTGAGAAGTCATAAGAAGTGCCTTAGAAAAGATGAATAAGGAACGTCCTAAGCTTTACAAAGAAGCAATTATCCCAAAAAGAGATAGCCTCTTCCTTTTTTATATCGACAAAGAAAAGCTTCAACTTTAGGATGACCACATCAACTTAAATATCTAAAAGAAGTTGATTCCAATATGGCCTTATGTTGCCATAACTGACTACACCAACTAGCTAAAAAGAGTTCAATATCATTTTAGTAAGGAATGGAAACTCTCCCTTTTTATGGTCAATCAAGCAACGTCTTTATCTTTAAGTATGGAAGTATGGCATGTACATCATTACTTTGTATAATTTGTCCATGATACAAGGTCTGTATCTAGGGGTGGATAAATATCACTCTTTTAAAAAGAGAGAAAAAAGAAGAAAATTTTCCAACCCAATGTGAACATGTAGCCTTCCTCCTATATTGGTTTTATAGGAACTTGATGTATTCTAGTCTAAAAAAACTAAATAATTCCTATTTGAAGATAATTATGGCCTTAGCTAAGGGTAGAACTATAACTTGTTGGATTTCTCAAAACACAAACACAATAAATACTGTAAATTTTAAAAAAAAATTAGGAGTTTCAAGGATCTCGTTAGATAAATCTAAAATTGCTTAGGGTTTATACGAGAATTACCCGAAGATTAGTTATTCTTTTTGGTTTTGAATATTTACTTCAAATCTAGGTTGTCGCAGACCACAAATCATCCAAACATATGGTCTCTAAAAAATAATCCACACAAACCATTAGTAAGAAATCTTATAAACCGTTTTAGAAGAGAGAAATTGTTATACCTTTGAATGCTAGTTCTTTTCTTTTGTGTTTTCCAGGTATTTATATATTGTACTCTACTTTCAGAAAATAAAAGGCATAACTTTTTATTTATAGGAAAAACTAAAAACCTATAAATAGAAAAATATCAATTTGCCCCTTGAATAATATCGCATATATTATTTCGGCAAAATTTTATAAATTTATTCAATCAAGTTTCTACCTGATTTTTCTAGGTCTAGAATTGTAATTCTCTATATAAATTACATTCTACTCAATTTCTATAATATATTTACAATTAAGTTATATTTGATTAATCATTTCATTTTAATTTATGATCAATGGTTCTTGTGTGTATGACCAATTAGGTTCCCTAATAAGTTGGTCCAAGTATTTCATGGCAGTGATGTGTGTTAGAATTTCAATTATACTGCAATATTCATTACTCTATATGTTAAATATTGTTGTTTCAATATCCATTACTATAATTGTTAAATACTCTTGTTTTGCATAGAACTTGATCGATGATTAATAATGTAAGCATTAATCTCTTTGGTTGATGTTTGATCTCAACTATCTTCACTAATTTACAAACTAAATAACTACTTTTTTTTTTAACTGGTCAAACCCTAAGCTTGCTCTTTAAAGGTTACCAGTTTGAGTCCCACAAACCTTAGGGCCATTGGAGATTTATATGGTCATTAACTTCAGAGCTCATGGGATAGTCAAGGTACGTGCAAGCTGATCCGGACATCCACATTAATAAAAAAAATAACTATTATTCTTAATCAGATTATAGGTGGTTGCTTATTGTAGATGTAAAAAATACCCATCATAATCCTTTTTTAAATTGATCAACAAATCAACCATTGATGATGTGGTAAATTGAGCATTGTTTCATTACAATATTGACCATGTTTTACTTACTAACATGTTATCAAACTAAGAAACTTCAAAATGAAATGTTGATCGGCTTAGATGGACATTTAGGATTGTATGAATTGTTACATTAAGTTTTTATCTTATAATTAATCAATTAACACCTAGATCTTCATCTTTTTATCAAAAAATCTCCAATTTATTTTTGCAAAAAAAAGTGATATTCAGAAAATGTAAGTTTACTTCTTCAATAGAAATAACATCTTCCAGTGCTTCTCAACCAAAATAATCCCTAATCACTTGTTGTCAAAATGCATTGATTGCATCCTTAAAGTAAATTGAGAAGTCATAAAAGTGCCCTAGAAAGAATGAATAAGGAATGTCCTGGCCTTTATGAAGAAGAAATTATCCCAAAAAAAGATAGCCTCTTCCCTTTTGATATTGACAAAGAAAAGCTTCAATTTTAGGATGACCACATCAACTTGAATATCTAGAAGAAGTTGATTCCAATATGACATTATGTTGCAATCATTGACTAAAGCAACTAACTAAGAAGAGTTCAACATCATTTTAGTAAGGAATAGAAACTCTCCCTTTTCTGGTCAATCAAGTAACGTATTCATCTTTAAGTATGGCATTTAGATTATTACTTTGTATAATTTGTCCATGATAGGAGGTCTATACCTAGGGGTGAATAAATATGAACCTTTTAAAAAGAAAGAAGAAAAATTTTCAACCCAATGTGAACATGTAGCCTTCCTTCTATATTGGTTTTATAGGAACTTGATAAATTCTAGTCTAAAAAAACTAATTAACTACTATTTGAAGATAATTATGGCTTTAGCTAAGGGTAAAACTATAATTTGTTGGATTTCTCGAAACACATATAATAAAAACTGTAAATTAAAAAAAAAATAGGATTCTTAAGGATCTCGTTAGATGAATCTAAAATTTCTTAGGGTTTATACGAGAATTACTTGAATATCAAATATTCTTTTTGGCTTTGAATATTTACTTGAAGGTTGGGTTGTCGCAAACCACAAGTCATCCAAACGTATGGTCCCTAACAATAATCCATACAAACCACTAGTAAAAAATCTCTTAAACCCTTTTAGAAGAGAGAAATTGTTATACCTTTGAATGGTAGCTCTTTTCTTTTGTGTTTTTCAGGTATTTATGTATTATACTCTACTTTTAGAAAATAAAATGCATAACTTTCTATTTATAGAAAAAACCCGAAAACCTTATAAATAGAAAAATATTAATTTGTCCCCTGAATAATATCACATATATTATTTAGGGAAAATTTTATAAGTTTCTAATTGATTTTTCTAGGTCTAAAATTATAATTCTCTATATAACTTACACTATAATCCTGAATTTCTAAAATATATTGACAATCAAGTCACATTTGATTAATCATTATATTTTAATTTATGATCAATGATTCTTATATATGCGACCCAATAGGTTCCCCAATAAGATGGTCCAAGTATAAATCATAATTCTAAATAAAATAGGACTAAATAAATTGATTTCTATTTGAAGATTAGATACAATGTTTAGCAACCTGTTATGATTCTCTAAATATTAGAAAAGTTTTAAGTGGTTTAACTTTATCTTTCAGTAACCAATTTCTCAGTGTAATTATTATCCCTTCACAACAATATCCTAATTTAGATATTATAGCATGGAGTGTATTTATTATATCAAATCATGTTTGTTCTCAACACTATAGTCATTGGTTTTTTGAATAAGATTTAAAACTCTTTTCAAATCTCATTCTATCTTATGCAAGAATTTACAATCAATACTATTTGAGAACAGATGAAATATTTTTTTCTAATTTACCTAGGGTAATGAATCCTATTTTGTTTACTTAAATATCTTCATATAATTTATGTTATATCTAATAACTGCCCATTTGTTTCCCTTGATAAGAACAATGTGTAGCAGGATCAAAACATAACACTTCTTATATAAGATAACTTAGTAATAGCATGTCTAAAGATCACTTCCACAATCGTCTCATAAGCATTTCCATAGACACAAGTAATCTTTCTATATTGAATTCTTATACGGGTCATTTTAGTATAAATATCATCTAACAAGCACCTACATATTTGTTCTAAATATTCTTCATAACTTAGTATGAGAACAATTATTTCTTTTTATAAAGAAAAGAACACAATATATATATCAATTTCAGCAGCTATAATTAATATTCAGTTTTAATAAAGTATTGACAAGGATCATTTAGAAACAATATTTTGATGTGATAAAAATCTCATAATTATAATAACTTTATAATTTGCTTTGCAAAACATTTTTTGTCTCGTTAACTTTATGTTTACTCTAGATTCATTAATCAAATATTAGATTCATTAATCAAATATTTGATGAAAATTAAAAATAAATAAGTTTTTATTAATAAATTAAATACATTTATAAGAATAAAGTTAATATTATGTATAACCAACCAATTAATTATAGACTAATATAACTCAAGGACCACATGTTTTTTAGGCATATCTATAAGGAATGTCAAGTTAGGAGTGAACAACCCCTTCATGGAGAAGGTCCTTCTTGTCATGTAAGTTAAAAAAAAAATTAAAAAAATATCAAAATACTTTGAGTCACAATTAAAATAAGAGAAATTGTAAGGAAACTTTTCAACTAAATACTTTGAGTCATAACTGACTTAAGTTTATTGTAAAATCTTTTTGTTAAATTAATAAATAGAAAGCTCATATCATAAGTTTTATTTTAAAATGCATGTTGAATATTTTTTAGTAAGATATAAAAAAAAATCAAGAAACTCATCTTTTATCCTAAATCAACCCATATTAAGATCCTTCAAATTGTTCAAAAGTTTATAATTGTATAGGAGTTCACTTATTTATTATGTGATTTTATTTTATTTTTTTAATTAAGCTTTTTTTCTTGATAAATTTATAAAATCAAATGATACAATAGCTTTCTTAAATCTTAAAAAAATAAAGAATAATTAAAATTTTAAATTTGATATGATTCAAGAAAATAAATATATTAAATATTTAAAAAACAAATTATTGCCTCTTGATTACAGTGTTAGGATAGAAATTTTCTAAATTCAAATTCAATCAATAATAAAAAAACAAATTTTAAAACTAATACTAAGTTGGAAAAAACCTATAAAATTTATACAAAATTTAGATTAAATATTTTAATAAGCACGAGATCTATTAATATTTATGTTCAAATATAAATAATTATAATGATTATGATAACACAAAGACAAGATTATAATGAAATAATTAAATTACTAAACAATTTTTTATATATAAAAAACTAAAATTATATTATCCTCGAAATATGGAACATACATGTAGTTTTATATAGTAAAACAGTAGCATTCTCCTTGAATTTTCTACCCTCCTTTGCACCATGTGGATTCTTAAGTTCTAACATGTATATAGAAAAACCTGAATTGTGCTTCCATGTGTTCTAGTGTTATTTTTTTTTAACAATCACTAATTAATAATTAGAGTTTTTAATTACTTGTGAAAAAACAATTAATATTTTAAAAGTAACTGATAACTTACTTATTTATACTAAAAGTAAACATCAATGTGTCAACTAGAAAAAAAAATATAGTAGTTATCAATGATTAAACATATATAAAGAAGCTAAAATTGATGATAAATAGTAAAATCAACCAAGTTTGAAGAGTTTTAATTGACAAAGAGAAGTGGAAGGTAATTAATTAAATAACTAGAAGTGATGATCAATCAAAACAATAAGATCAATTATAGGAGCATAAGTTCATATAAATAACCAAAATGTTCACTCCTACTTGGAGTGGTAGTCCTTGACAAATTAAATTAAGAAAGTGGTATATCTTGGTTAGGATTAAGTTATTATCAACAAATAAAAAGTTTAATAATGCTTTGAACTATAATTAAATCATTGGAAGGTGGTTATGGTGTGGCATGTATAGAGTAATTTTAATGTTATTTGAGTGTTGAAATAGAGAAATACTCCAATGTTTTTTTGAAAAACTAGAGTTCGAAAAAAAAAAAACTAGAACATCATGTTTAAATGAAATATGTCTCTATCCAGAAAATAGAAAAACTAGTTTTCCAGTTTTTCAAATTGTACTGAGTTTGGAGAACACAATTTATAGGTTCTTCACAATTTTACAATACAAGTTTTCCACTGTTTTCAAATGAAGAATAAACATGAACAATAAAAAAATTTAATATATATAAGCACTTTTTAGAAATGTAAAAATTAATTTGTTTATATATTTTTTTATATAAGTTACTGTCATAAATTTAATTTTTTATTATAAATCTAATATAAATAAATCTTTTTAGTTAACAATATAGCTATTTCGTGACAGTTTTTAATTTTGCATGAAATAAAAATAAATATTAAATAATTAGATTGTCACAAATACAAAATATTAACATGAGTACTATATTATATTATAAATTATGATTTTTTTTTAATGAAAATTAGTTATAATCTTTGGTGTATTTTAGTGAAAAAATTAGTTTTCACTTTTAACATTTTCCAAATTTTCATTGGAAAATTAAAAAATAAAATAAAAAGGAAAAAGGAAAAGAAAATAGATTTTTTATTGTTAAACAAACACACCCAAAACATCTTAACCATTGATTTTTTTAAAATAAACCACATTATAGAAAGAAAGAAAAAAAACAACTTGGGGTTTTCACTGTAGACTCATATGTCACTATAATTATAGACATAAAGCAGTGTAGATTATAACAATGTTTATTTTTGTTTTCATCACCAAACTTTCCTTTTCTTGATTTTGCCCTTATAGAACCAAATTGATGGCCAATTTAAGTGAATTTGTTGAGAGTGGGGAAGATTAAAAGGCATAGGACCAAAATGAAAAAATAGAGAAAAAAGGTGGCAACTTCAAAATTGACATGAAAAGTTCATTTTGATCTTCCAACTTTTCAAATTATAATTTTTTGTTATTTCAATTTTAAACAATTCCATTTAAATCCATAAATTTATTATTTTTTTATTTTTTAATCCATGATTTGAGAGGAGAGAAAGATTATTGTCGGATTCTGGTTGAAGAGAAAAAGTCTTGATTAACATCAATTTTAACCAAGAAATAGATTTTGATCTTAATATCAATGGATTTCATTTAATGAGGAGTTCCACTAGGGTATTCTTTTGAGCTAGGGTGTTCTTTTGCATTCTCATCGTCGAAAAACATAGATTTAGGTTTGAAATTTTAATTTTTTTTTATTTTGGATTGATTTGGATTTTTAGATTAATTTTAGGGTTATTTGAGACCATAAATGAATTTATTAAGATCTCAATGGTTTTTTTTAAGTGTGTTAGGTTAATATAGGTTGAAAATTAAATTCTTGTTTTAAAAAATAACATGATTAAAAAAAAATATTGTTATAATCTTCTATAAACATGTTTAAATTAAAAAATAACATGATTTTTTATATTTTTCTAAACAAAAAACATTTTAAAGCATGATTATTACCACAATATTTGAGCTTTCTAATCAAAAGTAATGTAGATCGAGAGTGGAAATAGCTTCTTTTTTTTGACAGATTACGGCAGAGTATTTGTTAGTTCCTAAGATCCGACGTCTGATAATAAAATGCAAGCAATTTCTAAAGAAGGAAGAATTAAGTTTGAGTCTGAATTTACAGAGTTCGAGCAACAATTCCAAGAAAAAATACATCCTCGTTACCATCCACTTGCAAGGAACATATTTTTATGTTTAAAGGCCTTGGTAATGAATATTATTCATCCATCGGCGGCGGCAGGATGGATGACGGCAACATTTTTCACATCGCAATCGAGTAAATTAAGAAGCCACATCAAAAACACAATCACAGAATAATTGATGAAGTCGGGAACTATAAATAAAAATCTCGAAAACAGAATTCCCAACAAAACAATTCCAGCACAACTCGCCAACATTAGCATGCACTAGGATGAATCAATCAACAATTCAAAAGGAGTCATTTAAACAGTTTGATCCCATCCATCATCGTGAGAAGTCTCAAGCTGGATTCACAAACCGTAAAATGACTAAACGTATTCCTACATCAGCCCCTAAATATTCTACACCCAGCATAGCTACTAGATATATAGGCAGCATAGCCAGCTGCCAAACCTCCAAAGCAAGGCACCTTTGTGATGTACCTGGTTCAACACAAAGGAAAACTCTGGAGAATCAAGGGAAAAAAATGCTGTACCTGTTCATATCCACTGCCAGGTAAACAAATCACGACGCCCACAGCAACTCCCCGAGTTGTATTCATGAAATTAGCTTCTGCTGCAAAAAATAGCTCTCTAAGAATCTAACATCTCATCTTGTATTTCATTAGGGGCAATAAGCCCTGGAATCGAAAGCATTCTTTGTCGCTCCCTTTCCCTATGAACAGCAGCCTCTTCTGCATAGAGATCTTTATTATCCTGCAGAAACAACCAAGCATTCAGATTGTACTAGACCGATATTGGTGGCGGAGGTATGGATATGGATTGCCGGGAAATACTTCACCCTTTAGCCAATTATTTTCTAAATGGATACCCATACCCGCTTAACCCTCATCCTACACATCAACTCAGATAAATTGTTTAACTAAGTTTGACAAATTCTACTATTAGACTTTCAGGGACTTAATTGCAAAAACATTCTTACAGGGACTAGAGAATATTTATTATATCAATTATGAGAGCAAAAAAAATTTCAAATAAGGACTAATTTGCAAGAAGAATAAAATATGGAGACAAAATAGATATTTCGTGGGGCTAATATGAACATTTGCAAAAGAGATTCTTTTTTTTTTCTAAACTGTATTTTTTAATGAGTCAAATGGATGAACTCACCCAATCCATTTAAATTGAGGTGCTTTTGGGTCAATCCAAATAGTTAATTAAATTTTATATCAGACACTTTCTGTAACCATGTCCCCTTTAAAATAGATAGGTGGGGTGTGTATGGGTTTGCTACCACTAAACCATATAATTGCGCAGAGACAATCATGACCTTGCACTTGGTGCCCACAAACATCGACATCTTTTATACAATCCACTAATTTGTAGGAATAAGGAGTTTTTACCTGAGCAGAAAATTCCTTTGATTGCACGAGAAAGTCTCGAATGTGATTCTTAAATATGGACAGGTTGTTTTTTGACTCAAATAGTCCGTTAACAAATTGAGTGACCTGAAAAAGGCCTTATTATTAGTGAGAAATCCAAAGGATGGCATTGGAGTAAAGACCATAATAAAGAAACAGGGAAGAAGCTAAATAAATGATCTCACCTCTGATGCAGTCATGTTAGGGAATGATGTGCCCAAAAGTTTAATGGTGTACTCACGAACAAACATAGCATTATTCGAATATGGATAAGGGACTGTTGTAGTATCCCACAGAGGCTCTGACAAAGCACCACTCTCCGCCTGAAATGTTGCATCCTCATTAACCATGGTGGGTACAGCCTAAAACTAAGAAAAAGATAACTGCAACACACATACCGAGCAAAATAAGTGTTGTAGCACCAAAACATGCAACTTAAAACCAGGTTTGTGAAATGTATCTGTCAATACAGCAAATATTTCCTGCTCAATTGTCAAAAAGTATGACCTGTAGAACTGATTACAGAACTCAGACGCCTGTCAAATTACACAAAAGAGTAAGCATCTCACATGGCATGATATTGATGATTGAACAGAATAGAGGGGGGGGGGGCACACCTGAAAGTTCTTCAGCATCTCCAACAATAGGTTTAGACCAGTCTCAGCTATATTCCTCTCTGTATGACGGAATGCCCATATAATTGAATCCATCACAAGCTTCAGTTGCTGGTATTGAACATGAGACAGATGACTTCAATTCAATGGGGGAAAAATTGTAAAAAGGCTGTCCCTCAAGTTTAGCCTTTTTCTGACTATTATAGTCCGACTTATCAGTCCACTCCTTCAATTATTTATCCACCACTCTAATGTAGTTTAATGAAACAAAACTGAGTGCTTCTAAGTTCTAAGATCACATTGCAAGGCTAATCTCACAAATCACTATGGAACTGAGCAACACATTAGGATCAATAGAAGAAACAAAATAAATTCAAACACCAACCTCACTAGACAAACGAATCAAGGCAGGGAAACAATGTGCAGCAATGGCACGAAGTAATGAAAAGAACTTAAGGCGATGTTCTGGATAATCCTCGAAATTTTTGGTTATCATCTGCAGCACAGAACTACTCATCTCAGTTGAACAGTTTCTAATACACAATTCCAAAAAAAAAATCAGCTTTAATCTTATATATTGATCTTCAATGACATGTGAAATGCTATGCCATATATACCACAGCATGAACCGATTTCAGGGGGAAAGTGCTAAAATGTACATAGGGTTCCTATAAGCAGCAGCATTTGATGACATGGCATCCTCCTAACTCCTAAGATATAAGCATAGCATAGGCATAGCTACATCAATCTCCAAAAAGAAACAGGAAAAAAAAGGAGCATCATGTCAAGTAAATATCAGCAGATTGAACATAGCATCTGAACTCTGAAACATGGATCGTTGTACTGTTGCTATACTGACTATCCAATCAGTATCTATATAATCTTAATGAAGCAAACATGTTGCATAAACAAATCATAAATAATGAGAAAATTGCAGGACCGGCCAGCAAATATTATACAAGGATCTATTAGTGTTGGATGCTTTTATACAACTATTGAAACACAATACGGGAACACTATGTGGAATTCCACATTCCATGCAAAAATAATATTTTACTGGTTATCATTATTCCATCCTCAAATGCTGTTGCAAGATGCAACGAAATGAAAGATGATGTGTTGACAGAAAATATCACATATAGAAGCCATATAAATGAGAACAATGATTTACAACCTCCATACTTACCTCCAATGTACACTGGAAAATAGCTTCAAATATTCGAGGTACATCTTCTATCATTGCAGCTTTGTACCTTCATCCAGGATAGAAAAATATCAGAAAGAGATATCTAACAGAAAGCATAATAATTAGGAATAGAGCATTTTGCAGTGGTCTATATTGCCTCCAAGCTGCAAGCATGGCAGAGATTATGAATATCAAGACTGATACAACAACCAAGCCTCAATCCCAAACTAGTGGGTTGGCCAAGACTGAAAAATGAAAAATAAAAAACCAATAATGTATTAATAAACAGTGATGATTAAAAGCATGCAATGCAAAAGTCTGCAACATAGGCAACTCTAACTCTATCCATTATGCATTTACAATTCGACAACTAGAGAATCTAACCCTCACCATCCACCAATGACACTACTAACTAGATGTTTGAGATCGACATTTAGTTAAGTTAATATTAATTAGTCATGCTCTATGGAACAGATTGCAGATTTTAAGTACTAAATGTTGGTAGTTTCAAGAAATACTGATCTGATCTTTCACCAAAATCATTGCGCTGCAAGCAAAGAGCATTAAGAAGGTGCAACATACTTGTTTATAATTGTTGCAAAAAGTGACAAAACTTCTGATTCCCTAGCATCTGGCAAATTCCTAGCATAATCACCAAGAACAGGATCCATCATTGGGGGCACGAACTGCTTCCCAATTTGTGGTTGATCTTCGGCCTTGTCCAAAAATGTCTCGATGAGCTTAAGTGTCTCCCTCTTAACAGACCTGTTTAGTAAAATCACATTAAAAATCAGAGAAATTTTTAATTGTCCACATCTGAAAAATGATCCAAATGATGACTCACCGCAAAAGTTTCACATAGGATGTTTTAGATGCATAAGGCCCTCCTTCTGCAATACTGCTTGATATAAGCTCACTGTACATTCTGCAAAAAAAAAAAAAAAGTGATTAACTAATAAGAGCCCGCAACATCTCTGACAACCTTGAAGATGCTTCCAAAATAGCATTAGCAAATAATGGTGAAAAGCACACCTGTACACATTAAGCATGTCCAAAAATATAAGTGAAATTTGAGATAAAAAGTATGTCCCAAGAGAATTTGCAACACTTGTATTGGTCTGCAAACAAACAAGTCAACGAGATTAGATCATCACATAGCAGTAAAATTAATAGTGAAACACCCAACAAGATCATTAAAGATAGAAAAACATTCAACCCAGTTGAGTCAAGTTTTTACCAGGGTCAGAGGCTAGTGAAAACCCAGCCCTGTTTCACCTATGTTGGGTACAGGATCAAGTGAAGGTTCACCCACCCTATCTCCCAACCCATACCCAATATGGTATTTTTAATATTTTTTATTTTTATTGTTGTGTTCATAAACCCTATAAAACAAACACAATTGTCCACCTACTTTTTTGATTCGATTGTACTATATTAATAGCAAAAATTATTTTCTTTAATTTTCCTATGTACATAATTATTATTACAATATTATATTGCAAAGCCTATGAAAAACAATCTAATAGTTGAAGTTCAATTTATAATTGTGAATACATGATAATAATGAAATGTTAATTAATGACTACTAATTAAAAATATGTAGAAATAGTATGCTGAAGTGCCTTTGTTTTATATATAACATCTTTCTTTCATGTAATAAGTTGGTATATGATGTATGTTGGGCAGTTGAAGCATACGGCATAAGTCATGGAACATAATTCAAGGCTATATACGTTATTCTAACATAAAGAGAGCTTTCATGATTCATATATAGTCATAGTAATCATTGGTGATGCTCAATGACATAATTCTATATTTTAAAATTGTATCTAGTATTAATATTTTGGGAGTGATTCCAGAAAAATAAGATATCAAGTATGTCAAATTTTAATACTATGATGTAACGGAGAATCATTGAGGTCATTTGAAACAACATACAATTAAAAACCCCATAGAAACATGGTTTGATTCCACATTACATCTCGTGACGAAAATAGAGCCATACCTGCAATATATTAAGCACAGTTCTGATCACTTCTTGATCTTTCAGAAAATCTACGCTTTGATGTGCTTGTCCTATAATTTCAGCCCATTTCTGCAAAGCAATAGTCTTATTAGCCTATTAGCTCTTAAATTTAAAACAAGAATGAAAATACTAAAATAAAACTGATTCTGTATAGTCCCCATGGTTGAGACATGGCAAGTAAACTGAAGAGATACTCCTCTCTGACTGTATCCAGGCTTCAATTTTGTTTGGTCCTAAAATATGTTCTAGTAAAAGAGTTGATCGTTCTACTCTCCAACAAAAACCATCACTAAAAACTACATCTCAGACATAATGGTTCCTCATACAAAAGGGAACAGTTTTGAAAAGCATCAGAAGACACTTGATCTTCAAAAAAACCTAATGCCAGTAAAATATCAAATTTTGATTGATTAAATGGCTGCAAAATATTAACTTCAAATTTGTTTCAATATTTTTGTGGCAAGATTTTAAATAGAAAATAATTGCAATCAAACTAAGAAAACAGGAGAAAAAGTAGGGTTGTAATTTAATAAGGAGCATTCATATTATAGTGAGGGATTTATTACTGTATGTATAGGGCCCAATCATTAACCATAGGTGTTAACAATCTAGCAAAACCTAGGGATCTATCTTTTTCTCAATAGAATTTATGCTTGAGCTACTTTAAACTGTATAGATTTCTTTTACAAAATTGGGATGTAGAGGGGGGGGGGAGACCTGGTTAGGGAGATCCATCAACCTCTGCATATATTCATCTCTCTTCTGTGGATCAGATTCTGCTTGAATCATATGGCCAACCTGTAACAAAAAGAAAAAGAAAAAGAAAAACAAGGGTCATAAAACTTCACAAATTGGTGTCAATAACTTAGTCCTCAGAAGTTATGGTGGCATACAGATTCATAAAATGTATGTATCTGATGTGGCTCGAGATCAGCAACAGTTGTTGGAAGGCCAGATAGAAGTTCAGATACAAATGGCTCACTTTCTCCAACCTAAAAACCAGATAAGCATCTTCTCAATGAATTTTTGATGCATCACAATTACAACCCAGAAGGCTAAGTGCCTTTGGAAAATAGAGGTCACCTGCACAATAACAAATTTCCGCTTGCATTTCTGGACAATTTTCAAGAATGTGTCGCAGGCCATGTCCTGGAAAATTTTGAGATGCATGTTACAGTCAAGCTATACAAGAAAAGGACCAGATATAACATAGACAACACAACACTAAATTGTATAACTGCTAAGTACTCACAAAAACTCAGGAGCTTATGTAACATTAACACATTCGATACAAAAATGATAAAATGTCTCAGTGTATGCAGCTTGTCTAGAAAATAATATAAATATCATAGAGCAACAAAAATGACCTGAACTCCAGGATGAGTTTCATGCATAAATTCGAACAATTTATTGACAACAGTTTTCAGGAACTTCCAGTGAGCTCTGAGAAATCTTGGGTACTGGCCAACGACATACCTGCAATCAGAGCAAGTTTGAAACAAGAGAATATGAATTTTGCATACTTATACAACCATATCCCCAACAAATTTACTTTAAGCTTCCAGCTATCAGTCTCAAAGGGCACATCCCTAGTAATAAAACAAGTATGAGTAGTCAATATTAAATAGATCGTAGAGAAGTTCTCTCTGTTACCCTATCCCTATTTGTTCCCTTCTTTTTTTGTGGTGGAGAAACAATCAGACTGTAGAGAGCCCAAATTGGTAATAACTGTTAAGTGAAAAAGATCTGAGACTTCTAACTCAGAAAAAGACGCTTTCAAACCCCTTTTGAAATCATAAATTCTTACATGATGTTACTCGCAATAACAGCTTTGTTATCCTTCCCTTTCGTGATTTCACATAAATTCAGCAAATCACGAATGACCATCACAAGAAATCGGTTTTCCTGCCGCAAAACAGAGATGTTGAAAATGTCAAGAAATGTATTATTGAGAAGCAAGTGATCTTGCAACAAATGAGTAAACATTAGCCAATTAAGAAATCCTTGAAATCTGAAATGGAATACATCAATGAAGAATTGAGCTCCCCTTATCATCAAGTTGTTGGGTATTAAGACAAGTATAATATCAACCCATTTACAGGAAGTGGAAACTGGGAGAAAAGGTAAAAGAAGAGTTGACAAAGATACAGATCAGAGTAGAAAGAAAGATTCATCAACAAGGATGGAACTAAATTCTTAGAAAAGCAAAACAAAAGTCACCAGTAAGTTTTTAAACACTAAGCTAAAATTAGAACAGCTGACCTGACATCCTAACAAGTTAATTACCTAATTGCAATAATTTACTTTATGAGCATGGAAATGGAGCACCCTCTTTCATACATATGACATCCCAAAACATCAGGAAATGGACAAAAGGCAATTGGTTTCCATTGCAGAATTTAACAAGTCATGAAATGATTTAAGATCCTCTAATATCGCAAGAAAGTGAAAACAGAGTTCTTTTGACATTTACCAGTATATCATCATCAAGAAGTTATTAACAAATAAGAAATTAGAATTCCATCACTTTCCTATCAGGTCTGGGATAGAAAACAATGCATGCTCATGCCAGAAAATTTTCATTTGTGCGCACGACAAAATTTTATAGAAAAACACAGATCACATGTGAATAGATAAACTTTCCTATTTCAGTTGTAAGAGGATATTTCAGCAAACTAAGGCTCCATCAGTCCAGAAAAGGTAGTTACCTGTTCCTCCATCATGGAACCAGAAATGGATCCAATTGCCCAGCATAAAGTGTTTAAGTTGTTCCAGGTCCAATCTTCACCACTCAGTTGTTTACTTAATTTCTTCAACATCTGTGTTGCACCAAAAAGGGAAGGCAGCAACATCCATTTTAAGATATCAAACTCCAGCACGCAAACACACAAAAGAGAAGCAAACTAAGCACCAACATACATTCACTAGAGATATATTCATTCTTTCATCTGTCTTGTGTGATATTCATAATAGAGAGATTAAGAGGCAAAAAGCTAAAGCAAGGAACCTAATATGATCATGAAAGTTAGCAATAAACTAGCAACAAATAAACAGGAAAAACCATGGCAGAAGAGAATGAGGGCAATCAAAAAACAAAATAGCAAAGAAAGTTGTCTTCTTACAAAGCAATGCACTTCAAAAGGTTAACCAATATACACAGTGAAAATTTTAAGAAATCAAAGCTCTAAAGAAAGATAAACAAAGTAATGCATTTATTAATCGCACACATATGGATCTACAGCTATAGACTACAAACAAGATAAGTGATAACTGCAAGGACAAAATTCCTAGAATAAATATAGTAAATGAGTTCAGTGACAGCTCTTACCTGCTTTTCAGTATCCTCATGATCAAGATGTGACAAATAGATTAATGTTTCTCTCATAATCTGCATAATTGCATTCAAATTAACCATTGAAACTGGTAACATAAAATATCCAGAAACAGAGAATGAATTCCATTGCATTAATCCTAATAAGACATTAGATCTCCAAATCAAAAACATACTGATATTGAAAAGCAGTTTGAATTTGACATCCAGCCCATTAACAGATAATGGGCCTAGCCTTGGTCAGTGTTAAAGCAAGTGTTAGAACTAACAACTATATATACTTTGAACTCCAGCATTCGAAGTATTAAGAGTACAACAGAAAATGATGCACATTATATAAAACTAACAGTATTTACATCAGTACAAATATAAACAAACCTTTCTCCACATGTAAAATGAAGCTAAGCCTACAAATAATGCCATATGCCCCTCAAGTACCTTAATTATCCGTGGTTTAATCACAGAGATCAGAGTTTCATTTTGAAAAATTCAAACCAATCACCAGTATAATCGACATTCTATATGAGCTAGCATGAGGCCCTAAAGAAGCATAAATTGTTTTCACAAAAATATTCCATATCCATATTCAAAGGCCAATATGAAATTATTACACAAAAGCTTCAGCCAAGTAAGGATATATCACCTTATATTGAACAAGAACATCATTGTCCTTCAAGGTTTCACGAACAATATTACCATTTTCATCTTCAACTATCAGAACCTCCTCGGGTTTAGCCATACGACAGATCATAAGCATTCTCAATTTGGACATTGGAGCAGCATAAAGCTGCCTCCTCTGTAAAATTTGCGACCCTAAACCATCAACCATGCCATGTAGCAAAGGCATCTGCAGATTCCGAGAATTCAGAGTCTGGAATAATTAATCTCCATTCAAATAATGGAAGTACTCTAAAATAATGAAACAAGAAACTTGTAGCCACTCCATACCAAAGAAAATACAAAATTTCTAATACCTGCACATGAATGTGTCTATGTAAAATGAGAAAACAATGAACTACAGGAAGCAGATAAGATTGGCCACCAATACAAGAAGAATGCAAGACCTCAAACCAAAAACACAACAAAGATTTCAATGAACTAAAACATTGTCACGCTTCTCATTGGATATTTACCCACACTTTTTAATTAAACAACTTTTTTCTCAAATGGGAAAAAGTGTTTTGAGAAAGGGAGGAGAAATACATAGCAAAGGATATCCAGCAAGAAAAAAAAGGACAATCCAATCTATCCATTAAAGACTCCTAGAAAAATTACAGCTACTGTAGTGTTGTCTGGATCATGGTGTATCACAAGCAAGAGATGCGAAAGGATTTACTCCTATGTATTGTTCTAAAGCAACAAAAAACAGAAGTCACAATTAGTATAAAGAAGAAAAATAATGCAGCAAAATGACGCATTAGGTGACCACCACATTAATCCACTTTACAACCACCATCTGGTAATGAATACATTCTACCTGCAATCCCATCATGTTTACAGTGGCTGCAGGAGTGTCCAGATTATGGTATGGCTCAAAAAGCTCCAAAACCAAGGAGTTCCAATAGTCCAAGCAAACCTGCAAATCATACAAGGCAGCAAAATTAGTCATGTTATAGGATTTAGAATAACAAAATAATTCACATATATATACATACATTCTACACATAGATAGAGAAAGATGAGGAAAGTGAGAGAAGGAAAATAACCACCTTAAAAACCTCAGTGTCATCAACAAATGAGATATTAATTAGATACTCAAGACCCATTAGCAGAGCAGATATATTCTCCTGAGAAGACTCCAGCACCCGAATATGAGACTGCAAAGAGATGAAGGTATCTGTAACATCATTTTTCAACAAAGAAAAACATGCAATCTTGCGACAATGCCAAGAGGCCTTGGTGCAAAATAACAGAGACAGCACAAATATCTCAAACCAGGCAGAAAAATTCTACTAGATGGATCTAATTTTCAAATTCACCATGATCTGAAATTGCAGTCATCAACAGTAAGGCTCAAAACATTCCAACATTAAAAAGCACAGAGCCCATAGACAATATTAAGCTGTTTTTTTTAAATGAGAGCACATTGATTTTTTTTTTGGCTTGCTGTATGAAACGCAACAGAGATTACTCAATTCAACAGAACAGCAGTTGGAAACCATTTGGAATCATTTATATGCCCAATTTGTCTTGTCCATATTCTCTGTGAGAGGTTCAGAAACTATATATCTTGTAAATTTAACCTTACACAAGCAGAAGTCTTCCACTGACTCATTGTCCATTTATTCCATTCTATTCAAAACAAAACACATTGCTAACCAGCACTGAAATCTAAGAGTAATTATATCTAACATAAGTGTATTAAAACTAGGTTAATCCCTCGAGAATTTATTAGAAGAATTATTTGTTCACTGAGAAATGAATATTACCTTGTAAAACGAAGTGAAAAACAGTGCCAGATTCTGAATGAATGCCTAAACATGCAACAAAAGAATAGAGCAAATTAGTGCTGGGCATTAATCCTTAATAGAACAGAACGCATTTTATTGCCAACACAGACTTGTTCTTCACTAGATCCATTTGCATAAGCCTCTGGGATCTTGGTGGTTGATGGAAGAATGGCCTGGAAAAGGATAGCAAGAAGAAAGAAGAAATAACAGTAGCTTAGAAACAGAATTATATAAATTCATAAGCATATTCCAATTGTGTCGGCGTTCCCATATCTGAACTACAATGCTCCACTGTACCTGTAACTGGACCATGAAAAAATTATACATCTTAATGTACTGCATGTTATAGAAATCCCCAAAATTAAGAGCCGCAACCTGTAAATTTCAGAAAAAAACCAATCAACACGTAATGGTTCAAGAGAAAACATTTTTTCCTACAAAACATTAACAGCATACCTCTGTCAAACACTGAAGGGTAAGGTTCCGATAAGATGGCATGGGAAAAAATTTCAGAAGTGTTTCAAGCTGTAAGGCATAGCAGGAAGAAAACATGTGAAGTAAGCACATACCATGAGAACATCCCTTAACAACTATAATAACTAATGCAAGTTGACACCTAAAGTCAATTGTTACTGTACCAACAACTATTTCTGTCTGAAAGCTATTTGATAAGATTTTACATACCAGGGGAGATTCAAAAATATAGCCCAGGGGAATCCAAGAAAGAAAAGCATGCAAGGTGGACAATGTTGCTTGAATAAGCTCGGTTCTTTGGGACGCTGATAGGACATATAAGCATAACTCATGGATGAGTTGAAACTCACTGTAAACAACAAAAGACAACTCTTGGTGAAACACATAGATAGCATCAAAAAAGCAGATGGTATGATAACGGAGAAGAGGTTTAGAAGTATTGCTGCAGTTGTATATAACATAACATGTCAGATGAAGTCCAGGCAACACTAGCACCAAGAATAGTGAGGTGGCAAAATCTAAAGAATCATTACGGAGTTAAATTATTGACAACATATTTGCCAATAAGCTAACAGACAAGAATCAAGAAGGAAAACAAAAGCATCTCATGAAATACTTGAATAACAGACAAGCAATAATAAGTGATATATGTCTCAGTGATTATCACTAGGTCAAGACAACTCCCACTGTTTTCAACTTAAGATAGAAACTAAACACAAAAATCAAGTAAGTAGCTAGAATCCCTACAGATCTCAGCAGCTCTTGTTGCCAATAGTAACTGCCTTGGTGTGCACGCACATGCACACATATAAACATATAAAGAAGCTTAGAGGGAGCCTTTTGTTTAGGGCAGACATGTGGACTAAGAACCATCTCCCTTTGGTTTGGCATGTAGAATATTTAAGTGTTCATTGTATTCTATTTTCTTGGAATTATGATTAAAAAAATTGACAGAGATGCTTAGTGGGAGTTTTTTAAGTAGAGAATTTCAATTATGTCCTTCAGCATTATATTACATGAATAATATGTATAGTTCATTAAAAGGTTTTTCACATAAAAAAATAATGTCTCATTGAATTATTGACGCCGTGATTCATAAATTTTTTACAATAGTTTCCATTAGAAAATATCCATGGATTTTAGTTCTGCTAAGTGATAGATTTCTGAAACTTGTACGTGATGACCCAATTGAAAAACAAACCGCACAAGAGCAACTAGTTTTATATTTGACTGTGTCCAGTAACTTAACAATTCCACAAACAAATAGACAACCCTACTACCATCTAGAAATGTAAAGCCCAAAGCAGTCACCTGTTTAATGATTGTTTAAGCTCTTTGATCTTCTGTTGAGTCATCTCTCCTCGTGAGAAATCAAAAACTTCTTCACTTAGAAGCTGACAGAATAGCTTACATTAGATACATATGGAAAAACCGAGAATCTTTCAAATGTGTGTACACACACACACACACACACACACACACATATATATAGAGTGAGACTTACTTTCAATATAACCATGCAATTCTCACATATAGTTTCACTAGTTTTTGCCGCTGCAACAAGATCAGGAATAAAGCTTCGCCACCTAGCTGGCCACTCATGCTTGAGAATCTACATGGGATCAGTACCATAATTATTCATGTTATAATATATGTTCGAATAAAACAAACTAAAACTTACATTAATTGACACAAAATATAAAAAGAACTCTTAAAATTTCAATCTAAAAAACAACTGAGACAAACATTTCTTGAATTCAATGATAACTGGAAAGATCGCACTTGAGAGATTAATTATAAATAAAAAGCAATCCCACCATAAGTGTTTCCGATTGTCATAGATATAATGCATGACACAAGATAGGATATCCAAAAAACCAAAACTAACTTGTCCATGGATTCTTATTCAAATCATACCTGGACCAAAGTAACATTGAGCTTGTTTACATACAGCCTTTCCATTCGAAAAGACGCCTCATTACTTGAAAGCTATTTAAGAGATCCAAAATGGTTAAATTTTATAACAGGTAGAGAAGTTCAAGATATTAAAGAAAATTAGCGAAGCTCACTTCTCTCCAAACCCACAACTTTTAGAAGTAGCTACCTGTACAATGACTTCAGAAATATAATTTTTCATTCCATCTCGTTGTTCAACAGGCAATGCATTCCATCTATATTTTATAACACCCTCTAGGACCTGCACAAAAATTAAAAAATGTCCAAAAACAGCTGCTCAGTCACTGATTCTCCAATGAACTAAATCATCAGCCAGTTAATTGCCCATGCCACAAAAGTAAATCCAACTGTCCTCTTCTTGGACAAGACTTGCAGAAAAAACACAGCAAGTAATCTCTTGTAAAATCATCACCAAGATGGGAGTAAACAAAACTTAATAAATAAACAACTACATAATGTATGTGTTCATTGCATAAATTACAGAACTCTCTGTTCATGTGAAAAGGGTAGCTGTAGACTTATTTTAGAAAAGAGGAAGAAGATGAGTTGAATCAAAATGAACATATATTCTCCCTAACTTCTATTGCAGAGGAAGGAAAAACGTTATTTAATGTCAGACTTGAGCCTTGATTAACATCATTAATTTGTGCCTTCTCCCTTGAGAGTAATGAGCTTCCTATACATTTTCGAGACATCACCTTTGCAGTCTATCAGCTTCCTGTATATTTTGAAGACATCAGCCTTTAAATCCTTCATTTTATTAATGCAACCAATAAAATACTCCTGTGGGTTAATGCCAAAATAAAAGATTATTCATATATTTCTTTTCTTTACTTCTAGCCATACCCAAACAATTTCATATTTTAGTAGATCATCGGATGTGTAAGCAATGGACGAACATCCATAATTCAGACCCTGAGAAGGCATAAGGACTCATCTACAAACATTTTATCAAGTCTACGCTCTGCATAGTCCATTCACCCTCTGATAGGGTATACGAGGCCACCCTCCTATACCCTTGCATGATCTTGGTGCATATACTAGCACTGCACCCTTGCATGGCCTTGGTGCATATACCAGCACCTGGGCATTTATCCAGGAATGCAATGTCATTGACATTGGCCTTGAAATGTTTTTATGTCCCATGACATGTCTGAAAGATTTTTCATCATCATGCAAATGGCTAAAAGAACCTTCTACTCAATTCATATAAGCATGTATAACAATCAAGCAAGTGAAATTTCTTTGGAAGAATGATTGAAATGAGAACAGGATTAGGCCCAAGTCTCAAGGTAGCAAATGACTATCTTCAAAAAGCCACTTTCATATGATTGGAAACATCATTTCCTATTACTGCAATGCTGGATTAAAGATTGATAATAATGCATGTGTTTTTATTGGGAAGTGCCATTAGGCTCTTTTCTAGATCTCACAAAACCTGGTATAAAAGAAAAGACTAGACTTTGTAAAACACAAACTACCATAATATTTGATGAATCACAGCAGATGAATGTCGCAGTCAACTAGATTAAACAAGTTTGTGCGTGTGTTTTCTAGAGCTTTCAGAATTGATGCCTACAGCTAGATGTCAAATTATGACTATAAGCATCTGCAACAACAAACCATAAACGATGACTTGCTTCATAGCTTCGAGGGGGGGATCATCCTTAAGTAATAATAAAAAAAAAAAAGTATTTTAATGGACTATGTGACAACTAACCTGCAAGGCAAAGAACTTGGTGTTTAGGTTCTTTGTATTTTGTAGAATGTGCACTACTTGAAGCCACATATCTGGATTGCTTTGCAAGTCCTGCAAAATGCGATCAGCAGCTGCCCTCTGTAAACAATAAAAAAACAAGATGCGCGATTATAAGACGTCTAGTAAACAATGGGAAACCCTAACCCCCAGTGCAATAGACGCTCAGAAAAACAATAAAATTATATTGCCAGATTTCAAATTCACCCATATCTGAAATAAAATCTAATAAAATTAATAATAATAATAATAATATATTACTGCCTCACTGCTCACAGAAAGTAATCAAACACTCTTAATAAACTCTAACCCTTGGATTGAAGAAGAGTGGAATTGTTATATAAGCGTAGCATTTGAAATGGAATAAAGAAAACCTGACCTCTTCTTTAGATCCAGTGCCATAGAAGGCAGCAACAGTAGCATCAAGTAAAGGAACATCAATCGCCTGACTTAAATCCCTAAATTTCTCTGCCGCCATAACCAAAGAAGTCATTACTACTGATTTTAAACCCACACAAAACCCTAGCTGCTTCCACTACTTCTACCACCAAACCCTAAGAGAGAGATTAAACGAAAAGGCGAAGTTTCTAGAGAGAGAAAAAGAGAGAGAGAGAGAGAAGGGAGCGGGGAAGGGTTTTATGTTTGTTGTCGTGAGCAAACAGTTTAGAGAGAGAAATCAGAGAGAGAAGGAATAATTTATATTTATATATAGGCACGCAAGACTGCTTGAATTTTAAGCAGAGAGGGAGAGTGATAGACTTTGAATTCTTGACTTTTTTTTCCTCATTTAATTCACTAATTCATTACGTTACGGTCCGAGGAGGGAGGGGGGGGGGGTTGTGGCCTTCTGTGGTTGGTTTTAATGAAATAGGGTTTTATTGTGAATATTGGATTATTTTATTTATGGAGTTAATTTCAAATTATTTCTATCATGGTTCTCCTAAGGTTCCGCCTAAAGTTTTAATTGTACATTAATGTTTCCCAATATTTGAACCCAGCTGATGGAAAACAGCTTTTTCGATCTCTAGATTTTTAAAATTTTATAAAATATAATTTGATAAAATTAGATTTTTTTTATCTAAATAATACCACGTACTTTATTTATTTTTTAAAATAAAAAATTTTAGTTTATCTTTTTAATTTTAAAATTTTGTGCAATCATCCACTAACAAACCAAACCATCATATTCGATAAAACTAATATGATATTATATAAATGTTAACTAGTTAAATTAAACTATTATGATAGTTTTTTTTTAAATAGTAAAAAGTGTATTAAAAGACCAGTAATGAGACTTTGATCAAAGATGCTTAAGAATTTAATTAATATACTTCTTTAAAATATATGTGCAAAAGTGAATTTAAAGAAAATATCAAAAAATAAAGAACAAAGTCTTGATTAATTTGATTTATATTAAAAAAAAAAAAAAAAGACTTGTAGGGAAGCATCAAAAATTAAAATAAAAAGATTCAAATCTGTCAATTTTAACTTTTTACTATTGTTTTAACCATAACTAGAGCTATAAAATAAATTTTGATGTGATTTCAATTACATTGGAAAGTAGACATCTATACATTTTCAATGACAAATGAGAGACCTTCTAATTCATCAAGACTAGGGATAATTACAAAATTCAACTTTAGTCTTTTTTTAATTAGTTCGGCTATTATTTATTTCTCTTTTAGTTTATTATATGACTTACAAAATTTAAAGGTTATTTGGGTTATGTTTTATTTTATTATTTTAGTTATTCTTGGCTTTTAATATATTAAGGCTTATTTATCAAGTTTGGATCTATTACATGAATTTAGAGTTATCTTTTTTATTATATAAACCAATTGTTAATATTATTTTGGGATTGATGAATTCTTATCTAAGGTTGCCACATATTGTGGTTGAGTAATTCTCATACTAAATTCTTGATTGAACCTGCAAACTTTTTAAAAGATTTATCAACTTTGTTGTGATTTATACTTTTCGTTCACGTCTTGTTATAGGCGAGTGATAGAGTGATCAATTGCATATAACTTTGGTTCTTTAAGGCAAGGTTCTTATAAGATGCAAACATTTCTTCAAACCTCAAATTAGCAATCTAAGAGACAATTATGCATTATAAAATGTGTCATTTTAATTAAAAAAAATCTTTTAAAAATAATGGTTTAGATTTTATTGATTTTTAAAATAATTTATATTATTTATTTATATTTTAATGATCTTTATAGTAAACTTTATTTTTTTCATATAATTTTATTTTTCATATATTCTACTAATTTTTATTATGATATATATTCTATTACTTTTTTTAAGAATTTTGTATTTTTAATCTTAAATGCATATAATATATATGACATCATATGTATCTTTTGATTGAAGATATTAAAACTAAAGTTGAAAATATTTTTTTATAGTATTTAGAAATAAAAATATGAAAATGTAAACCTTGAATCAACATTATAAGGATGATTAATCTCTCAAACTAAAATTGAAATCAACTATAAAAACACTTGGATCAACATATAAGAAACATAGTATATATATTGCCAAGTACCTAGACTTAAAACATAATTGAAATTTTCTTGAATTTTGAATTCATCATAAATAATGTTTGTTGAATGAGACATCGCATGCCAAGTGGAAGAGGGAATTCACTACATATGAAAATTTTTAAAGTTGATGTTAATGGTTATCTACCACATGAAAATTGTTGTTGTCTTTTAAAGATAAGATTCTTGAAATTATTATTGAAGTTTTGTTGGTTTATCAAAATAGATGCTAACATCATAAAAGATTCTAAATTAATGAATTGTCCAATGTCACTATTGAAGCAAATGAGCATTGATGAGTTTAAAGATCATATAATTGTTCCATCAAGTAGGAACACGCTCTTGATCTTTGTTAGCTAGGGTAAGATCTTATTCTTCACCATATGAACTTGAAATCTATGGCAAAGCTTTTTAAAGTTTCTTTTTGTATTTGGATTCAAAATTGAAAGATGTAAGATTAGCTTAAATTTTTCTTTTTAATATTAAAAATATATATTAAACTAGAGATGAAAAAGGTTGTAATTGTTAAGATTTTGGGAATTGTATCTAGGTTGTTATAGCATAGGGGTAAACTTGATTTTTATTGAACTAGGACCACTATTTTACTTTGGAAATCCTAGATAGTTATGGGAAAAGCCCAATGCCATCATCTATTTTTATTTGATAATCCCAACACACTATCCATGGTATGCCAAAGGTTGACATAAAATGTAGTGAAGGGAGAATGGACCTGGTTTGCTTGAACCTTTTGTCATTCCAGGATTTTGTTAAAAATAATATAAGCTTCTAATGAGAAAACCTCTCACCAACCACTAGCAAACCACACTAGAAAATCTTGTGGATAATTCTTGTCAAAATAGATAAACCATGAGCTGTCATAAATTTTTATATAAAAGTATAATGCCATGCTTCTATATAGTCAAAATAACTGTAAGAATTGGGTTGAAAGTTTTGATAAAATGATTTCAAAGCACAAGGACTTTGATTCCTATCTTAAAAGGTTTAAACTTTAAGGATTTTAAGTTTTGAAAAAGCAATTATTTAAGAGTTGGTTTTATCATGATTAAGAGTTATTTCAATCGAGTCAATATCAACCAAAATAAACTCCTAAAAATGTCTTAATTTTGTCATATATGCTAGAGAAAAATGAAATCCCGGAGGATAATAATGAGAACTAATTTGATTTAGGTATTCACAAAGGAATTCATTTTCAATGTGAAAGGTATAAATTGTATTTTTTTGTTACGTAGTGAGTGACAAGTTTAATTTAAGAAGATTTTAAAGGATTTTTTGAAACTGGTTGTTTCTCAAGATTTTATAAAGCTTGAGTATAGTTTGAAGATAAAGTAATATGATTAAAAGAGTTTAACAAAACTGAAAACTGGTTGGTTAAGATAACAGTTGGTTTCATAAAATGAGGCCTAACTCGAGTTGAATTAACACGGCTTGTGATTGAGTAAACTAGTCTTGAAGGGGTTATAACATATGACTTTTTAGTTTTCTTAATTGATGTGCTCATATTAAACCTTGTAAAAAAAATTTAGAGAGAAAATTTGTAGAGAATTAGTTTACCTTTGATAAATTCAATTTTAAAATCAAAGTTTGAAAGTATAGCTTGCCATTTAGCAAAAATCTATTTTGAAATAATATTTTAAATATCCTTTTCAAAGATATATTTTGTTGATTGATAATTAATTCTTAAAAAATAAGAAATAAATCATCTTGAAAAAATAATATGCATAAAAAATTGATAAAATCTCTTTTTTAATAGTCGAATATTTTGTTTGAGGACTTGACTGTATATAAAAATTATACCAAACAACTTGTTTATGATCTTGAACTTTTTATTTGAGGATACCATCATAACCTATACCTAAGGCATCAATTTCAATAATGAGACAAGCCTTATGATTCGGAATACTTAGACACTAAAGACTTTTGACATGACTTTTGAAAAACTTAATTATTTCAGTTATTTAAGGACTTTAAGCTGAATGATTTTTTTAAGTCTCTTATAGAAAGGTTGACATATTGTTCTAAGACTTGGAAAAAAAAATCCAAAACATAATTTAGACATCTAAGAAACCTTTGAAGTTGATTTTTATTCTTGATTACATTAGGAAATTTATCAGTAAACTCAATTTCTTAACTATTTAAAGTTATTGAACCTTGATAAATATTGTATCCTACAAATCTGGTTTTTGTTTGATGTAATTTGATTTTTGAAGCCGAGACAACTAGTCTATTTTGTTTGAGAATATTGAAAAATCTTTGTAAATGACTAAAATGTTCAGTGACTGATTTTGAAAACATTAGGACAACATCTATATAGACAATTGAGAATTTTAAATAAGGATTGAAAATATAATTCATGATATGTGAAAACTATAAAGGGAAATTTTTAGAGTGAAGGGCATTACATTCCATTTAGGATGATGAATGTTGTTTTATAGCGATCATTTTTATCTATTTAAATGTGTGAGAAACAAGATTTCATATCAAATTTTGAGAATATTAAAGCATTATGAAGTCTTTTAATGATATCACTCTTATTTGGAATATGATATTTAATCCACTAAATAATTTTATTGAGTGGTTTGTAATTGATGACAAACATCGGAGCTCCACACTTAATTTTAGCTTGATTCTAAACATAGAAAAAGGCACAAGACCAATGAGACTTGGTTGATCTAATTAAACCTTTATTGAGTAGTTTATTGATTTATGTTTTGTAGTATTTGACTAAGTCTTGATTCATTTGAACATGTTTGGCTTTTGAAGGGATTTTTCTTTCATCAAACCCCTTTTCAAAAGGTAATTGAATTGTATGATGGTTTTTGTTCTAAAAGACAATTGGTAAATTGAAACGTATTTTCTTTTCATATAATTCTTGAAATTGTTTGATAATTTCTTGATTTTAGGGAAGTTTAACATCTTTAATTTTTTTTTTCATAATATACTTCTTAATTTAATGAGTGTAGGTTTTTCTTTCTTTCTTTAATTACAAAAATTAATTTATAAATTGACTTGTTTTTGAAAATTATTTATTTTTATTGGCTCAAGGGATAATATAAACTTAAAAGTTATTTCTTAACCAAATATTTTTGTTTTGACACCTTGATTGCTTAGTTTAATTGGATATATTTGAGTTAGAAAAGGAGTTCCTAAAATCATTTATTGATTCATAACTTTAACAATTATAAAAATATTCTTAAAACAAATTTCTTGATTACATATGTAAACATTTGATAACTTGTAACTAATTTGAAGTTTTTAGTGTTATTTAATATTTATGTGGTCTTTTTATAATATTCAATTGGTACTAATCCTTCTTGAAAATAATTTTGACCTACTTTATAATCTACAAGAGCAATTGTTTTAATTTGATGTTCATTGTTAATGACTAATGTTATTTTTTATATACCATTTTTGAGATTTTTTTTTTATTGTGTTTGTGAATTCTTGAGATGTTATAGGTAATTATTTAATTATAAATTTTGCTTGATCAAGAAAACGATCTTGTTTTTTATAGTAATAATCATTTTAGTTGAGTTTTATTATGATTGCAATGAGTTGTCTTAATTCTTCTTTCATTTCTCTAATTTCTCGTAGGAAGTCTTGAATTGTAGTTGGGCTTTGTTGTTCAAGTAATTGATTTAGAATTTGTTGAAGATTATATATGGTTTTATATCATTTGGTCTATTTTCATTTGAAACTAGGTGTCTTAGTTTGTGAAGATATTCCCTTTGATTTCAGGATCTTGAGTTTTATCAATGACATCTACTATTAAATCTTTTTCCTAGGTTATTACATTGATTTGTTTGTATGAACAAGTACAAATTGTTGGACTGCAATTATCATTTTCTTAGTCATTATCTAATTCACTTAAGGTTTCATTATTTTGAATGACTACTATTTCATAACTAGAACCTTCTCAAATTGGTGTCAATGTCTGAATTATGTCAATGTCTGAATTAAGAAGGTTGAGATTTTGATTTCTAATTTTATCTTCTATTTCTAACTCTTGAATTTGTTTTTATTTTTATTTTGCATTGACTTTTACAATGACCTACTTGACTATATTTAAAACAAGTTGGTTTAATCTTGGTTAATAAGATAAAATATTGTGACTTACATGTTAGGAGATGATTATTAGCTTTCGTTGCATTTTTTTTATTTTAATATGTAAGAAAAAAAATTATTATCTAATTAGATAGAGAATAAAATAAAAGATATGTGGCTAATTTAAATTGTGAATTGAATATAAAAAGTGTACTCCAATAATTTGGTAATTGAATTGACCAAGGATGGGAAACTTGATGGAAATAACTATGACATTTAACATAGAGAAAATCAGTATCTCTTAAATGAGAAAAAAGTACTAAAGACCTTTATCAATAGCATGACCCAACCTAAGAAAGGAATAACTATCAAACACTAGTATGACCAACAAGCTTATAAGGCTTAGGTCGGTAAGGATAGAACTGCATGCTTTGCCATGTTCAGATTTATGCAGGAAGATCTAATTAAAGAATTTGAGATTCATCGGACTGCTAAGGAAATGTAAGACCAATTTAAAGTGAAATTTGGTAACATGACACCAACTAGTTTATGAGCCTTAACCCTTAAGTTTAACCAATATATGATGGACCTAAAGCAATCTATAATGGAACACCCTAGAGTTATTTCCTCTATGATTAAAGAGTTGCAAGCAACTGGTAATAAAATCATTGATGAACAAGTCCAGGTTGTTATTGCAACCTTACTTGAATCCTCTTAGGGCCATATAAAGATGGTGCTAACACATAATGAGGGTATCAAGACCTACAATCATATTGGTTAACATCTTGAACTTGAATTTAGGCGCAAATAGGCAAATTATATTACAATTTTAGCAGTTAAAATTAAACGATATAGGGTATTCAAGCCTAAACACAAAGAACAATAAAAAGGAAGCGAAGCTCTACAAAATGATGTTGCAAATTTGGCACCAAGAGTTGGCAAAGTAACCAAATGCCACAAAGGTAAGAGTAGAAAGAATAACATGACGAAGATTAAATTATATAAATATGAAAACATGAATCACTTTCCTTGGGATTGCTCTGAGCCATAAAAGGTACAACCTTATCCTGACCTTTTTATTGGTATATATGCTCACACATATTTGTTACTCATATTATCTCTGGTTAGATCATATACACGAGAGCAATAAAACATATAGTTAAAGATTGAGTTGGATACATTGATTATTGGTGTCTATCAGCAGGTAACCATTACATTAATATGGGTAATAGCACTCAGGTTGATGTCTTTGGAGTTAGCACATATCATTTACAAATGTGCCTTAAGTGCAACTTATTGTTTATATGACGTGTTGTGTGCCTTTAATGCCTATTGTAATATCATATTAGTTTAACTTTATTCATTTTAGGTTTTTCTTTTTACTTGGAAGGTGCTTAAATCAATATTTGTTTAGGTAGAAATTTTTTTGGACGTGGTCAATTTGGTGAAGGTTCTTTTATGTTGGATTTGGACTTGCATTTTAGTAATGACATTGTTTTAATGACATGTTTTGCTTTTTTTGATATTATATATGATTTAATTAGATGGCATACAAGATTAGAACACATAGAATAAGATAGATTGGCTAGACTAGCTAGGGATGACTTATAGGCTCACTCACTAAAATGAACATGTTTATGTGTGAGCCATGTTTGGTAGAAAACCATGCAAAAAGCCATTCAGTAAGGCTAGAAAGGAAAGTTACTCATTAGATCTAGTCTATTCAAATACTTATGGACCTATAAATATAAAGGCATGTCATGACCAGGGGCGGAGCAAGGAAAAAAAATTAGGAGGGGCCAATAAAAAATTTCAGTTATTTTTATTAAATTTATAAATATTTATAAAGGGAGGGGCATTTTCTTGTAGGGGTCGGGGTCCCTGCCAGCCCCCCTCCCTCTGCCACTGGTTATGACACTTCTTATTTTCTAATTTTCACAAATGATTACTCTTGGTATGGTGTTGTGTATATGTTATCTCACCGGTTAGAGGCCTTAGATTATTTCAAACATTTTTTTTACATGAGTTTAGAGTAAAATAGAGAGGAATTTAAAGGTTCTTCGTATTGATAAAGGTTGAAAGTATTTATTAGAACAGTTCAAAGAACTATGTGAGGAAAAAAGGATACATGGACAATTAACAATTCTTTACACTGCAATAAAAATAAAAATAAAAATAAAAATAAAAATGGTGTTTTGTATAGAGAAAGAATTATACACTTTTAGATACGATTAAGTCTGTAATATCATAAATAGCTTTCTAATTAATTTTTAAGGGATGCGTTATTGATTGTTTCCCATATTATTAACCATATATTCTTAAAATCCATTCCCACCATCCCTTATAAACTTTTAGAATGGTGAAAAACCTAATTTAGAAGGCTTACGCTCATGAGAATCTGTAAGTTATGCTCATAAATCTTTCCCTAAATATGCAAAATTAGGTCCTAGAGTAAGCAAACATATTTTTATTAAATAGTTGAGTACTTTAAGGGCTATGTTATAAATGGTAATCATCCTAATAAAGGAATGAATGAGATAGAATCGCATGATATGAATTTCCTAAAAGAGAATTTTGCAAGTATTGGTGGAGTTAAAAAGGATATTCAATTTTATGAGTTATAAGAACCTTATGAAGGTTTTGTACTATCTTATGGTTAGGATAAAGTTTCTAAACTTTATCTTATAATTGCCATAAACAATAGGAGTGATCATTTACTCAGAAGGAGTGTACCATTAAAGGTAGATTTTCAAATGTTAAAAAATAAAACCTTTTTGCTTTAACCATAATGTTAATTTAGATCTGTGTATTTTTAATTAATAAAATTGAATTTTATTTTGCAAATTTAAATATCAATCAAATGTGAGAATGCTTTTTTGACAGCTAAGAACCTTGTGGGAAAGTAATCAAAATAAATTATTGGATCAAAATCCAAAATAACAGTGTATAAGGATAAAATAATAAAAAAATAATTAATGACTAAATTAAAAAAAAAACTTGAATAACAAAAAAAAAAATACCATAATGTATATATATATATATATATATATATATATATATATATATATATATATATATATAGAAAAAGAGAGGGAGAGAGAGAGGCAGGCAGCCGAATTGAGAATTGTTATATCAATTGGGAACAAATATGTGGTTACACAAAAAATATATAACATATATTTTCATTTATATTAAGAGCAAAATACCATAATCATAATAAGAAAAAAAAAATACTGTTGATTTCATCTCATTAACATCAACAACATAGTTATAAAACCCGGACTGACCCGGCATGTCGACTTAGGACTCGATCGACCCATGGGCTGGATCGGTTCGGGTTTATTAAAAGATCAGTTGTTGCAAAAACCCGACAAAACCTAGTCGACCCATGACCTGGGAGATCCGAACGAACCCGAACAAGACCTGATGAATTTTTTTTCCTTTTCAAATGTTGTTTCTATGTATACTTGGGAAAAAGAAGAAGGGGCTTTTTAGTTTTGGCCAAAAGACCAGGGGATGACAGAGAGAGAGATGAGGGAAGTTATGGCTGGACATATCTACAATCTCAGTCTCAGGAACGCCATTAATACTTCTCCCCATCTTACCACAAATCTTAGAATCTCGTGTACAAGAGCTAATCTTGTGCCAGTAGCTATCACTAGCTACTCGGTCCTTTAACCACCCTGAACAATCTTGTAGATAATAGCTAGAATACACATGATTCAAGACTGGGTTGCCCAACCCTTTATCGGTGACAATAGAGGCAAAGATGATGAACCTTAAAAGTGCGGCGATGATGATGAACATAACAAATAGGTAAAACCCATATCAAGAAAGTGTCTCAGTAGCAAGCGCCAATGAAACCAGCTAAAGAAATGACCATGATTGAGATCCCAATTACTATCAATGGCCACTATAAGAATTTCAAACAATCTGTGTTGTTGGCTGTACTACTTAGCCATATACCACCTCCTGGGATGGGTATTGAGTACCCCTATCAAGTGATTGGTAGTTCTCATGAATGATCTTTGTTTATTTTTCTCTCTCTATTTGTAACAAGCACGTCATATCTCTCTTTGATTTGTCTCTCTTTTTTTATTGTTACTTTTTGAAATGGCTAGTTACAAGTGAAGAAGAACATTGATAGCAACAAAGGTAAAAGTATAACATGTGCAGGGGTTATATTTTGTTTTATTTAAAGAGATTGCTCATAAATATCCTTCATTCATGCAGGTTAACCCATAAAACCTAGAACCTGATCTTTTAACTGGGTTAACTTCCTGATTGAGTTTTATAACTATAATCAACAAGAATCACTTCAAGAAAAAAGAAATTTTGACAAAAAAATAAGAGTGGATAAAGTAGAATTCTTCATTTTCATTTCACCACTAATATGTTACTTAAAATTAAATTTTTTTAATTAATTTTTTAAATATTTTTAAATTATTTTAATATATTAATATTAAAAATAATTTTTTAAAAATATTATTTTAATACATTTCTAAATAAAAAAATATTTTAAATCACAATTACTAAATCATCACTCCGGAGTCTGGACCACCCTTTTAAATCCTGCTCCGTGATAGGAAGTGATTTAAAAGCAACCCCCTTAAAGTCACATGTCACAGCTCAAAAGCGATTGCTTGCTCACTTGCTTTCTGCCACTTTTGTTTAAATTATATGGTAAGAGGCAAGATTGTCATAACGGCGCCCCTCAAACACAAAATTAAAACAAACCATAAATATAGTTAACATCTTTTATCCCTACCTCACAAAATCAGAGTGATTTTATAGGGCATAAGTTGCAAGCAAACACAGTAATCGGAACTAGAAATATAACCATCAAAACTACCCTTTTCTACAAAGGAGAGGAACCAGACCCAACTGCCTTCCACAGCTTGACCCATTCAACCATGGCTTCAGCAGCACGAGTGAAAACGGGATCTGATGGTCCTAACTGTTGCTTCACTGTTGTTGCCATCTCAAGGATGCAGTCTTCTGTTGTCGCTGCTGTTTGTGGCAGCCTAACTTGCTGAAAGAACGGGACAATTTCCTCCGTCAGCTTTACCCCTTCCCACTCTTTTTTCAAGCTCTCTATCGCACTCCCTCTGTCTTTTCTCCACACATACGGTAGCCCACTTTTCACACCAAGACCAAGGTGATCGCACACAACCTTAACACACATTCCACTCCAAATATCTTCCATTGTTTCCCATCTAAGATTTCCTTCCCCAGCCAACTTCAAAGCTGGCAATAAAGCCGGCCCCACGGCCCCACGATCAAAAGCAATGTTGATTCCACTGATGGGCATCATGGCCCTAGATGGAATGGTCATAACAGCATCAACATATCGAGAATTCCTCTGCGCTGGCTTCAGGGCTTGTGTAGGAGCATCTAAGTCGGCTAAATTAAGCCAGAGTCCACATGACAGAGCACACGTAACCCCACTACGCAGGCTAAATGGGTACCCACGAACAAAATCTGCTCCCTCACGATAAGGGTCATAGAGAGTATTGAAGAAAAAAGGAGTGGCTGGAGTTGCCAGGTTAGCAAGATGCTGGGCCACAGCATCTACTAGAAAACCCTTACTGTCCTTAGCTGGGATGCAATCATCATCGATTGAGACAATGTATTTCTTACGAGACACAAGAAAGCCGAAATACCTGCATGAGTAGCCGGAGAAGACTATGGAGGAAGAAGAGCCCACCACCCGGTCGATATGAGACTTGGAATAGACATCAATATTAAAGCCCTCTGGTATCCTGAGTTCCTCTTTGAGATCAGGGTCTTTGACAATTATCAAGTGGAATCGGGAGAATATGGGTCTCCACTCATTCATAAATGATGTCAGGTCTGAGTGAAGTGCTCCTATCACAATGTCAACCTCACTGTCTTTGATGTTAGCTAGAGACATCTTCCCAAGTTACAAAAATGAAGATCCAGAACCAAGAGATTGTCTCCTAAAAGCAGCTGGTGTTTGGGTTTAAAATGTATCCAAGTGTACATGCACAATTTTGTCTATCTTAGAATTTCTCAGAACATCCTATCAATAGACAATCAAAATGTAAGAGAAAAGCTTCAAAATCCAGCTCAAAACATCTGGAAGGATAGGTGAAAAAATTTCAAATGCAACTCACTAGTAGGAAGGACAGGGGTTATGACATGTTGGATGTTCAATGCCTGGATGAATGCAAGGACTTCATCATTTCCTGTCGCCACAAACAATTTCAGAACTTTCTCAGTCAGTTTTCCAGCTTTCAGTGTTCTCTGCTCAACATGGAAAAAACAATGTTACAATAGGATACGAAATGGACCAAAAGAAGTTAAAGAGTAGAAGAGCAGTTAGAACTGAGGAGAAATGATAACAGATTGACTTTTTATAGCTCAGATGTGAACAGAATATTTTTCGCTTTGGTTTAAGTGACAATCTCTGCCTTGCATTGCAGGACTTATAGCAGCACAAATTGCAAGGGAAAAAAATTACAATAGCTTGGAACTAAACATTGAATCAAACCATTAGATGGAATGGAAATGCTAGAAAATCAGCCAAGACAAAGCTATGAAAGTATCAAATGAGCTCAATGGTCACAAAGCAGCAGATCAAATTGCTATTGCCTAAGCAAGATGTTCACTTTCACTTCACTTAACCTTATGACCTTCCTCTCAAAACATTCTATTCAGTTTAACAGAAGCAATATTGCAAACAAAAAAGCCAAGATAGGATTTGCTAGCAGTCTGATAAACTAGGTGAAATGTAACTCTTCTAACTGCAAGAGAACTTCAAACTCGTATCAACGTGACCGGTGATTTTATTCCATTACCACATCAAAAGTTCCAGAGTAACATATTAGCATAGACATTTCACGATGTCAGCAATGAATTTGTTGCACACAACCTTTTGAAGTACATTCTTGTTAGAGCATATAAAACTATTTTTGAGACCTTACCTAACAACTTAAATTTTTAAATTGAGAAGGTTTGTTGACATAGTATCAAAGCTTTAATGACCAAACAATAACGGGCTCAAATCCCACCACATCCCTATTCTTCATATTAAATTAAAAATTTCAGCATAAGGTGGTTGCGAGCATGTTCAAGTTTCAAGATAAACGGGCTTTCACTTGAGGGGTTATGTTAGAGCATATAAAACCATTCTTGGGGCTTGATCTATGAGCTCAATCTTTGGGTTGAGATAGTTCTTTGATAATTTAAAATTAAAAATGTACATCATGCAACCAATAAATACAAAATGATCAAGTAAACTTTGCCTTATGTTGTGTTATATGTTCAGCTTTCATAAAAGCATTATGCAAAAGGTCACTACCAGATAGTGCACAAAGAAAAAATTACCATTATAAAACAGAACAAAGCATGTCAGGTCATATTACAGAACAACAACTTTAACAACAACCAAGCCTCAATCCCAAACTAGTTGGGGTTGGATAAAAGGATTCTTCTGCACCATTCCAAACAATCAAACACCAATCTGCCTCAAAATCAAGTGATCTCAAATCTTTGATACCACTCCCATCATGTCAAATAACTAAAAGAAAATTTAATGTAAATCTCAACGGCTGCTCTCCATGGAAGGGAAAAAAACTACACCTCTATGGAATGCCGCAGCCTAAAAGGCTTAATCTCATTATTATTCCCTTCTCTGGTTAATTTGATATAAATATGAAAATCTCCATGCTTGTAATTCATGGAAAATTGAAATTATAACTAATCTAGTCCAACTCCTCGTGGGAACTGATATCACCATAGCTTTCTTTATTCCAACTTAAAAGAGAACATGATAGAGCAACAAGCAAAGAGCATTTAGCATATTGAAACCTTTTAAATTTGTGCTTTTAATAGTAAATAAATAAACTATTAGTGAATCGCTTCTATGTGTGAGCTTCGTGTTGTATAAGAATCCAGGACAAAATTACATGGATCAATATCAAATTAGAAACAAACAGTCCAAATCTCATCTCATCGCAATCACCATAAAATCACAAAGCATGAAAGAAAATCAGAATACAGGATGTTGCTACGGAATAAGTCAAGCAAAAAACAAAATTTTAAAAAAGGGGCAAACTTCTAGATAGATCTAAATCTAGAGATCACCTCTTCTGTAAATAAATAAATAAAGGAAGCGAAGAGAAGAGAAGTACCAGGAAGAGATCGAGGATAATATGATCAGGTATGGAAGAGAGATCAGAAAAGTTGGAGAGGTGAAGGACAGCTGTGTCAATTGTTAGGGAAAGTAAAGATGGCGGTGTGGTTCTCATCCAATCCTCTCTCATCTATCATCCATCCATTTATTTATGTATTTATTATATTACTGATTTAATCAAAATCACCTTTCTCTCCCCCCCCCCTGCTTTCTAAAGAAAGAAAAGTTTGACCAGGTCCACAGTTTGTCGAGAGATTGCTGGCCGCGTTCTCTCAGCCGTCGCTTCCTCTGCTCCTCACTCTCCGCCTGCCCGCCTGCCTGATTATATAGTATTTTACATGTAAATCGATATCAAGTTATTTATATTCGAACTCGAATTGTCCCTCTAGTTTCCATGTAAATCCACCAAAATGTTTTATATTAGTAATTCAATTATTCTATCCTATTTTTTTAATCTCTATATCTCCATTTGTTCAACTCTCCATAAATATGTTATTAATCTCTCAACTTTGGTATGGTTGGTGATTGGGCTTATTTGTCAGTAGTTGTAATTTTTTTTTAATTATTTTTTGTACTAAAATATATGCTAAGATAATTTTTTATTTTTTTAAAAATAATTTTTTATATCAGTACATTAAAAAAATTTAAAAACACAAAAAATATATTAATTTAAAGTTAATAAAAGAATAAAAAAATTTTAATTTTTTTAAAAATGCTTTTAAAATGCAGAAAAAAACTGACAATCATCCATCTTTTCTTTTAAAACCGAGATTGTTTTTATTTTTTTGTACGTGATTATAAATTCAGAGGAAAAATATTAAGGGATTAAAATCTAAAGGTGAGAAGTTAAAGTATAAGAAGTGCTAGGAGTGAAATGTTAAGGATATTTGGTAGAAATTGAAAAAATTGTGTGATAAAAGTAAAACTTAATATAAAAAATTAACATTTAAACAAATTAATTTTAAAAATACATTTTTGTACCAAATTTTAATTTTCTTATTTTTTTTTTGTCTTTTTTTCATGGGAAGAGAAAGAGGATTCGCTGGATTCCGATGAAGAGAGAGAAAGCTCTCCGTTAGAAATGATTCCGACCACCAAGCAAATTAAAATTGATGTGAACGGATTTCACTAGATGAGTCTCTATAGTGGTTATTTTATGCCTCAATGTAGCCTAAAAAATCATATTTAGGTCAAGGATGCCATATGTTTTTCGGTTTCATTTAGTGGTTTAGACCGCTTTTGGGTTTATTAGATTGATAGTTTGGTTTATTGGTGTTTTAAAGGTGTTTGTAGGGAGCTATATAATTGAAATGGGTTGAAAAATAGGTTTTTTGGTATTAAAAAAAAACCTTGTAGACTTGATTTTTCAACCATCACCGTGATGGCTGGATTTTGAGCTGGCAAATGACATATCGTCTACCACAACTAGCTACATGTTATTTGTCCATTCTTGTTTTGCAAAAAAACAAAGGTGAACGACAAGTCGTTTACCTCTTTAAAAGAAAAAAAAATAACAGACTCAAGTGCATAGGTCTGGGCTTTTCCTTTCTTTGTACTTTTTTTTTTTGTTTTTTTTTCAATTAATATCTTTTTATGTCTTTTTAAAAAATATTTTTTAAGTTTATTTTTTATATTGTGTGTTTTTTATTTTTCATAAGGTTAATATGATTCATTTGTATTTTTTTTATATTTCATATAAATTAAAAATGTTTATTTTCACATAGTATTTTTTCATTTTATTTTATTCAATAATTTTTATGTGTCTATCAATTTCTATTACAAATTAATTTTAATAAATAAATTCATTAAACACAACTGTGTAAATGACTCGTGTTGTGCTATTAAATATCTTAATATATATATTTATCTCTTAATTGTTTTAGTTTCATTTCTAGTTTATCTTTTGTTTTTTAAAGGATGATTTTACCAATACTAAAGAAGATAGTTTTCAAAATATTTTTCATTATTTATATTTGTTAATATCTTGTAATAATTATAAAAATAGACTAGAGAGGAGGAGAGAACAAAAAGTTCTAGCATAAGCCAAAGAAAAATTCTCTTTCATATACAATGCATACTATGTACCTCAAATTAGTAACAAATAATTAGTTTTGCTTATTATTATTTTTATTTATTGATATTTATCAATATTCAAATTGTTAGTATTATGATTTTTTTGTTTTTAATAAATAAACATTAGAAATATTACATTTCAGATGACTATGTATAAAGCCAATGAATTTTAATTTTCATTTATATCCTCCCATATCTTTCCATCCTTTATTTTATATGTCTTATACAATTCTTAGGTTATACAAAATCATGATACAATTTATTTTTGGATGATATGTTTATAAGTTTCATTGTGATGATTCCATAACAAATATTTCAACTTTTTTTATTATTGTTATTGATAGTATTTTTTTTCTTCTTGGCTCATTGAAGAGTTTTCTCATTTTGATGTAAAGCTACATATTATGATCCATCCTTCTTTGACTTATAGATCCAAAGAATTGAATTATGTTTTTTTTTTTTTAAAAAAAATTTAAGTAAACTTAGCCTTTTTTTCTCATTTAATTACAATATCAAAGTATAAACAAGCTTAGTTTTTAACCAACCATACAATTATAATCATAGATAACAAGTAATAATAGTAGAAAAAGAGAAAATACTCGAAAATCTTACTATAGTTTGACATTAAATGTCTACTCCACTCTTCAAGTGGTAATCTTGAATTTTTACCATTAGTTAATTTGTTTTTTTTTAAGGATGAATACTCACTTTTTTATAATAACCATATTTTTTCTAAATTTAAAATGAAACCTCTCACATGATCCTTTTCACGGGTTCCAAATTAAAGCCAACACATTTTTTTTTTTCATGATCTCAAGATTGAAACCCTCATGATTTTTTTTTTTGAAACCTAATCACTATAACTTAATCAAAAGCACATTACCAAATACCCAAGTAGTTATAGTATCATTTACACTTTCATAATATCTTTTACTCATAGGGAATGAAATCAACACTAAAAAGATCAAATTTTTAATAAGAATTTAATCTAACTATTTTTAAGTTAAGTGAAGGGTGCAATCAATATGTAAGAGAGAATAATAAAACTGTTTGTTTAAAGTTGTAAAAATATAATTTTCAACATCATATCAATGATTGGATAAAGATTGCATGAGTTATAAAGGTAAAATAATGGTTTTTTTATAATTGAATGCTAAACTAGATGCTCAAAAGAGAATAACACAATTAGGATAAATTTTTTGAATGAATAAGAGGTTTGTTATATTATATAGTTTGTACTAAATGATGTAATAAATATATTATACTGAGGCTAAATAACGACTAGAAGTGTAAGGGAGCTTGTCTTGTTTGTTTCAAATGGTAAAAAAAATGGTATGAATGTTTTAAATTCAAAATTTAAAGTAATAACAAGGTAAATACATCTAACACACACTTTATATATAGGACAAAGATAATTTTTAACTCATATGAAAGTACATGACCGGCCACTTAGCTAGAAGATAAGGTCATTAGTTTTATTAGAGGTCTTAGTTTTTATGTAAGGATGATTATTTGGTTTACCGAATGATTTAGAATTTTTATCAAGTATGATTAACTATTTTTTTTTTTTTTTATCAAAGGTCCTAGTTTTTGTGTATGGCATGGTTATTTAGTTATTTTGATATGTTTCTTGAGTATATTAATTTGTTTTCAAGAGTCAAGTTATTATTTAAAAATATGTGAGTAACAATAAATAATCTAAAGCTAACCTTAAAGCAAAAGATCTATCGCTATGATTTTCATGTTTGCGCAACTTCAAGACATATCAAAATCCTTGGAATAATGTTAATGATAATTAAAACTATAACAACATAAACTTAAGGCAATAATTAGTAGCCAATTAATGGTTTAGTTCATCAAAATTAGGAGCAATGAATATCATTACAATATTAGGTTTCTTAAAATTATGTATTTTTTAAGATTTATATGAATATGAAGTTTGAATATCATATATAAATGATGAGGTTCACAAAACAACTTACACTAATAAAATTTGTTCTAAAACTTATAAAAACTTTAAAAGGTTAATAATGTTGGACCTGATATCATGAATACCTATTAATTTTTTTTTTATTAGGACTAGAGAACCTTTTAATGCTTAAGTTATCATCGATGATAAAGAAAAAGAGTTTTAAAGATTATGTTATGTGTATGTGTGTTTACAAACTTAAAAATAATAATTATAAAGGAAAATAACAGCTTTGAATATGATAATGATTAAGATGTTTTGTCTTTGGGTTTAACGATATTTATACAACCTTAATCAATGCGAATATGTATATGTAAAAAATAGAATGATCAATGTATCCTATAATTTTAGACTATTTAGATATTAGATTTTATCCTGGATAATGCATTAAAGGCTAAAAGATTGATTTTGAGACGTGTCTTGGCAAGTCTTCGAACTTGGAGGTGTTAATAATGGCTCCTCCTATATGATCTTAACAGATGGGTTTTGCTTCTTCTTTTATTCTCTTCACTAATGTATATTCGAATAACTTATATGATAATATAATGAGAAGAATAATATTTATAAAAATAATATGTGCTAATAACTCTTATTACTATTGGAGAAATTACCATATAAGAATTGTAATAAGTTATATGAAAATATATTTCCATATAGCATTTGTATATTTTAAAAATATCATACATAGTCTACTTAACGGGACACCTAATTAAAACCTTGTATCATACCTAGTCATTCATGTCATACGAAGTTTTCTTTTCCTTTTTGTCCTTAATGCATGATAATGTTTTTCTTGATGTTTATATTATTAATTTGGTCTGAAAGTTGATAGCAAGGAGGATTTATCACATGATACAAGACAGGAGAGCAGACCAAGCAGACTGGTTCGTTAGCAAAGTCACAAAATGGTTGGATACCCTCTCCAGGAGCATGGGAAGACAACAATATAAACTCCGCAATTCCTGGTCTCCTCTCGAAGCACACTTGTCAAAGATGTTCCAATAAATTCTCCACCTTTTTCTTGGAGAGCTCCAATGAAAGAGTTCATCATGTTCGTTGCCCAAAAAACTAGCTCCCTTCAATAGCTTTTTTTCCCCTTCTCATTGCCTGATTCCTCCCCACCCGTGGGGTCCTTCAATTCCCTTGAAGGACCCTGTCCTCCTCCTTCACAAATCTCTCAGCTCCCTCCCTGGCTTTTATGGTTTTTGACGCAGAGGCTTGTAAGGCCTGGCAAGTTGCGTTTTGTCCAAGAATCACCGTGCTCCTCTCATTTCCCTGATCAGAGGCTTTTAACGATCAAGAGATGAATTGCTTCTCGTGCTTCCAATCTCAGAAAAGCAAGAGAGAGAATGGGTCGCCGATGTTGTCTGGTAATATGTTCCTCAATTATCGAAAACAAGGTCAAATATTGGTCTTGAAATCTTAAATCAAATGTAATTAAATTCTACGCTTTCTGCTTTTCTTTCACGTATCATGGAAATGATTTATATGTTTATGTATTTTCCAGAAGTACAAGGTATTTATCTCACCCAACAAAATATGTGGAAATTAGATAAACGGATACGTACCAGGGGAGAAGAATACAGATTGATATTGTCCTAACGATAAAGATTAAAGTAATCATAGTTTTAATTTCCTATACATGTTGTTTCTACTGCCTTTATTTTTATTTTTGTTAATCTTGATTTGGTTTTAGGAGGGACTTAAAAATCAGCTTCGTTAGACTAGAACCACCAGGGATATGCACGTAACTACAGGAAAATTCATCCATTTGAATAGCGTAAGAAATGCATATTTAAGAGAGGTAAGAACTATGGAAGATTTTTTAAAAGGGGCCAAAAATAAGTTTTAAACCTAAAACTTGATTTTATTTTATTAATATAGCTATCCATGTTAGTTTGTATGTATTTTAATTAATTTAATGGATTCTAAAATTAATAATTATAAAAAATTTTAATGATTTGAAAGGATTCAAACTTATAATTATTAAAGAGCAAACTCTTTGAACTATAATTTAAATCTTTCTTTTTACGTAAGATGGAGGAGGGGAAATGGAACCCTCATTATTTTTTAACGAATTTCGATACGTTCTTGAATTAATGAGTCATTCTTATGGTTTTAGTTTGGACTGTAATTGCCTCAAATTAATGACTTCCACTTGAAAGAAACTAATACTTGATTAATTTCCAAGGTTAGTTAGCGTGCAGGAATTGATCTTAATTCTCATGTTGTTTGTTGCAGAGATCAAGAAACAGAAACCCGGAGATGGAAACAAGATGGAGGAAGAAAGAGATGTCGAAACAAGAGATATTGAGACCCAATCCTTCACCTTCCGTGAGCTCGCCACTGCAACGAGGAACTTCCGTCAAGAATGCCTGTTGGGTGAAGGTGGATTTGGAAGAGTCTACAGAGGGACGCTGGCATCAACCGGGCAGGTCATTGAGGATTTCAACTTCCGGTGTTTTATATAAACTGCTTAACAAAATCTAGCTTACATTAATTCTCTCTTGTATCTGTTACTGCTACTGTTGCGAACATAGGTGGTGGCTGTGAAGCAACTTGACAGGAATGGACTGCAAAGAAACGAGTTTCTCGGTGAGGTCTTGACGCTCAGTCGTCTACACCACCCAAACCTGGTCAACCTCATCGGATACTGTGCTGATGGAGACCAGAGGCTTTTGGTGCATGAATTAATGTCAGGAGGCTCTCTGGAGGATCATCTCCTTGGTATTCCTCTTTCTTTTTCCCTTGGTCTCCTCTCTGCATTCAAACATAAATATGTGCACGTACATTCCTATAATCTGCAGTCGTTCTCTCACAAACTATCAAGATTCTGAGACGTCGCACGCATGCTGTGTGCACCTCACAAGTTTTCAAAAATCTAATCCCTGTGTTGATCTCGATTCTCCCCATGCTTTATTTTTTAATGAAAAGAAAGAGAAAGTTCATGTTCAGAATTCTTTGTGCACGAGAAAAGGAGTTAATGAGGAAAAAACTCAACGAATTTGCAGATATAGCAGCAGAACGGAAGCCATTGAACTGGTTTGCCAGAATGAAAGTAACTTTTGGTACCGCTAAAGGACTAGAATACCTGCACGAAAAAGCCGATCCCGCTGTTATATTTCGCGATTTAAAGCCCTCCAACATTTTTCTGGATGAAGATTTCACCCCCAAGCTCTCTGATTTCGGGCTCGCCAAGCTTGGGCCTTCCGGGGACAAAATGCATCCGTCATCAAGAGTGATGGGAACTTATGGTTACTGTGCTCCGGAGTATGCTAGAGCAGGTCATCTCACACAAAAATCAGACGTATACGGTTTCGGAGTTATTTTGCTGGAGCTCATTACCGGAAGAAGAGCCGTAGACACTACGAAACCCATCGACGAGCAAAATCTAGTTTCTTGGGTTAGTAATCTAACTTCTTAATCATTCTTCGTCAATGCATTCGATATATTTGCATAAATCAGCTTCAGCACCTTGTAATAATTTACTAATCGTTATATGCTTGTCATCAAGCAGGCACAACCGAAATTCAAGGACCCAAAAAAGTATCCAGATATGGCCGATCCACTTCTTAACAAGCAATTTCCCGAAAAAGACCTGAATCAAGTTGTTGCAATAGCAGCAATGTGTCTGCAAGATGAGTCATCAGCCCGTCCTTTGATGAGCGACGTTGTAACAGCGCTAAGTTTTCTGTCAACAGCTACTGATATGCCTCTATTGATCCCTCCTTCAGAGGAGAAGGATGGTTCAGATGACGATGATAAGGCTAGCGATGGCAGTCAGAGCGAAGAGAGTTCAGATAACAAGGACAGAGCAAAAGAACATGACGGAGATACTTCAGATCACCATGATGATGAAAGTTCAGATGATGAGGATGGGGACAGTGACTGTAGAGATCAACAGGCTGTTACCGGGAGCAGAAACTTCACCACAAGCAGCAGCATGAAATCAATGGATGACGGTGTTTCTTCCGATCGTAAAAACAGCCGGAGAATGGAGGAGCTCACATCGAATGGTAGAGGATCACAATATGGAAGTGTTTCCTCAAACGGCGCTAGCAGCAGGAGCTCGCATTGTAATGCCTCTTTCCACCGCAAGAGCAGCAAAAAATCGAACAATTCTTCGAGCCACAAAAGCACTGTTTCTACCAGCGGCAAAAGCAGAAGCAGCAGCAGCAGCAAGTCACGAGACAGAAACGCTTCTTTAAGCTTCAGCAGCGGCCATGATTTAGAGGATGAAGCTGGATCTGTGAAGTCACAATAGTAGCGGATCACATCAGCAAGGTATCACTTGATGTTCTTATGTACAGAAGGACTCACGGGAAGGAAGTAGACGCCGGCAGCAACGCATCAGGTGAAGGAAGTCCTTGTTCATCGTGAAGATCTCAATCTCGTCGTTTTCCATCATTCTGCACATTAAATTAATTTGGTATTTCATTTCTTAGTTGAGAAAACAACACCCGCAGAAAGGTTCTCTTGTGTATGCTTATTTTTAATGGACGTTTTCAAGTTTATACTTACCAACGGATGATTTCATCAGAATCAAACCCAACTACACCCACAGTACAGTAAAGAAAAATAATAAACCCAAGCGGAACTGGAAAAACTTGGCCTATTTAATATAGAAAAAAAAAAAGTTGGTCTAATTTTTCTCTTATAATGACATGTTAGTGGACAATTAATACTTATTTGGGTTTTTTTTTTTCAAGAAATATTTTTCAGATTTTTTTATTTTTTTTTTGAAAAATATTTTATTGTGTTTTTTTTTTGAAAAATATTTTACAAAAAAAAATTGATCAATATAAAATATTTTATAATTAATCTTCAAACTTAGTTTATTTGCTGGAAAATATTTTCAACTCATGAAATTTTATAAAGTATTTTTATAAATAGTAATTCTTTTATAATATCTTTTAATTATTTCAAACATTATCTTTATTTTGCCACTAAGATTACCTTCACCACCACAACCACCTCAACACCATCTCCTTCATCATCACCATCATGTCACCACCACATCCCCCTCTACCAACACCACGACCACCTCTTTCTTTACCATCATTATCACTACTTTTTTTCCACTACCACCATGACTATGGTCACATCACCACCACCTCCACGTCACCACAAACATTACTATTATCTAACTAGCATGGCCATCTTCTTCATCATCACCATGTAATCAACACCACGACCATCTCATCATCTTTTTCCCCATCACCACCACAAATATCTTCATTATCTCCACCACCTCACAACCACCATTATTGAAAAATGCTTATATATAAAATATTTTACAAATAAAATATTTTTCTTACATGTAAAGTATTTAATGGATGTAAAATATTTTTCATCTATAAAACAAAACAAATAGATACATACATTAAAGGGTACATTTAATTTAGTTAGTGTCTAGTAATAAAAAAAATATGAATATGTATGATTGAATGAAATAAAACAAATACATAAAATAAATCTTTATGTTCTCTAAAACAATAAAATCATGGAAATTTCCTCTTTGTTTCTGTTTTTCTCTATTTCGAAACAAAGCTGTTTAATTGTGCTCTTCAACTCTAAATTTTGGCCAAATTTTAGCCAAATTTCAACATTCAATGCATAACAATGAGAAAAGAAAAGAGTAAAGATTTCACAGAAATTAAGCACTGTCGCCATTTCGTTACTTAACTGAGAGTATGACGTCGTTGACTATTTCAATTCCAGTAAGACTTTATTGGTTCTCCGACGCTTAGCAGATCTTTTTTAATTCATTGTCTGATGAGATTTTGGATTCATTTTTTATATTTTAGCTTAATAATTTTGTTGTTTACAAGGTTTTAGCTCAACCAAAGTCTGAAGCGGCGCCACCACCTGATGGTACCCTAAGATTTTAGTTATCCTCAAGTTAGTTACAAACAGGGCCAAAAAATTCCAACGATATAGAGTTAAAGAGTTGTCTATATATAAACGGTTACATCAAATATAAATTTGAAACGCGAGATGATAAATAATATGGCAACACCAAAAAATCAAAATCTTTTTAGTTTACAACTAGTTTCTTGGCCTCGTTACGGTGTGAATTGGATCCAAGTTTTCTTGAACTTAAAAAAAATTCTAGGATATGTAAATGTTTTTAATATTGTTATTAAATTTGATCAAATGAGTTAATTTTAAAAACTCTCAACTCAACTCCTTGCTTGATCTGAGTTTTAAATTAAATTATATAAGAGTGTTTTAATATAACCTAATCAACTTGACAAGTTCAAAGAAAACTTAGACAATTGTTTTTCAAGTTTGATAATATAGTTTTGAAATTTCAAACATAACTCTGAAATGAAAAAAGAAAAAAAAAAAGGGATAGTGATAAGAACAAGGGAATCAATAATTTTTATTTTTTTTAATTTCAAAGATGAGAAACTAGAATGAGAATTAAAGAAATACACTTTCATTTCTATACAGGTATATTCAATTAATTAAATGTGTAATTAAACTTATAACTAAGTGTTCACTACACCTAATCAAATACAATGGCTTGAGATTCAGAGTTCGAGTTACTAATTTCACTAATAGAATCATTGCATAGAAAATTCTCATTGCAAATGACATGATTTTCCTTGAAATGTAAAGCTCATAGTCGAGGTACATAGCATCATATTCCAGGCATGTCACAAGAAGGCACTTGTCTTCAATAAATGCATACAAATTCTCAAATATTAAAAAAAACATGATGGGTAGCGGATTAATAACAATTTTTTTTAGATATATAAAAAATATTAAGAACTAATATAGAGAATATTTTTTAAGTGCATTGACTTGGGTTTGACATCCTAGATTTTGACCCAACACGCGTCAACAGCTTTTGGAATAAAAAATAAAAAAGATGATATCTTTATGATTCTCTGAATGTCGACAATGTGATTTATGCCTTGTTTGTTTCTAGGAATTATTTTTCTGGAAACCACTTTCCATGTTTGGCAAAGCATAAGGAAAATCAGTCAAAGGAAACTCAATTCCAGTCAACAGAAAAAATTAAAAAAGTTAGAGTAGGATAAGTGTTAATTTCTTTTTTAAAACAGAAACACTAAAACATGAAAAAAAAAAAAAAGGGTAGTGTGCTCATTGAGCTTCACCTCCTCCTCAAAGTTTGAAGGTTTACCTTACAATAAGAGTGATATGGCTTTCTCCTCTAGATCATCAGTTTCTTTCTCTTTGATTTTCAGCTCCTTTTCACCTCTAACTAGTCTGAATTTTCTTCCTTCTTTCTCTCTCAATTTGGTGCACTCTTTCTTTAACTTGTCTTAATCACTTATAAGATTTATTTCAATTCTTTCGGTGTTTTCAGTTTCTCTCCTCTCCCTTTTTTTTTCCAACCCCCTATCCTTAAATAGCAGTTGCTCTTGTATCACCAAAATCCTTCCAACAAATATTGCTAAAACCAAAATGTTTTTTCAAAAAAAAAAGGTTGTTTTGGAAAGATTCCTCACATCCTTTTCATAATCTCCCTAGAAAAAGAAAATCTAGTTCATTTTGTCATCTTGTGGGTTCAATTTGATCAAGAGAAAGTAGCCACGAGGTTAGTCAATCAAGGGAGTTTTTCTTCTTCAATCATGGCTGACTTAGTGTGCTACTTTAACGAGGTTATCGGGAAATTTAAAAGATAATCATACCGTTGGGCTACATGAACCATGTAGAGGGGATGCATATCTATCCTTAAAAACAAACACACTCATTTAAAGGTCCAGAACTCCATATTTATTACTTGAAAGATTGGTCCATTATCAACTTTAATATGTTAATATAGAGTAGCTAACTAGGGACAAGATCTTGCCTGATTCATTCAAAGAAATATGTAATTTTTTATGGGGTTACTCATCCTTATAGAGGGTTTTTGCTCATCCTTATAGAGAAAATGTTTCTCAATCTATTAGTGATGGTTAAAGCCCCTGAGATAGTTAGACATGCCATATTTATTCACTAATGACATCTTGATTAGCATGCTCGATCGGAGAAGATAATAAAACAAGAACAAATATTATATCACTCAATATCTTTATTAAAAATAAGTATTAAAAATAAGTGACTTGTAATTTTTTTAAACCCTAAAAATTATAATTTTTTTAATTGAGATATGAACAACCTCAATATAATCCTTGTTGTTCACGCATCCTTAATTGGAGACAAAAAATAACTAATAAATTAAACTAAGGTTATTCTTCCAAATTAAAATTTGATGTGTTGATCGAGACTCCGTGGAAAAAAAATCAGCTTAGATTTCTCACGGTTTCAAAATCTATGGTAAACGGAATCCTAATAAATGTTAATTGATCCCACTTTTGCAGAGGTAGATATACCTTCCATGCATTACTCGTCTCATTAAAATGGAGGGATCACAACAATATCTATCTCCTTTGGCTTATAAGTTTCTCAAAACTCTATAATTTGTTGCAACGTGGAGTGGCATTATATTTACAATTAGTTAGGAAAGTTTTAATTAGAAATTATTTTCTATAAATAATTTTAGAACTAGTATAAATAGAAGTATATAGTTTATTTTATTAAAAGTTCAAGACTATTATTCAAATTTCAAAAAAAAAAAAATACTAGTTTGCAACCTCAAGGCTTGAGATCTACGTTATTCGCTGTGTCAGCATCATCAGTCTGGCCAATCTCTGCGTGATAACCAGACTCTGATACAGAGGGTGATGATGCAACAGTCTTGCCTTTATTATCTGAAGATGTTGTGGGAGCCAAAAGCATGCTTTCCTCAGTCTCCGGCTTCTGTAGTAGTTGGAGCTGACTTTGCAGGACCTGTTGCAAAATGGCATGAGAAACATGTCAATGAGAAACCAATGTAATTTTGCTTAAAATGTCAAATATTTAAGCTCGAAGACAATCAACTAGAACAAATGCATTGTTAATGTACTAGAAAAAATTATTTGGAACTTCCGTCACCCACATCATAACTACCCATGGCTTCCACTTCTACGTTGGGGGGGTGGGGTACATCAGGGTTTCCTAATAATCTCTCTTGTTAATATAGCGCATATAAGGCAATCAATTCCCATAAACAAAGCTGTATGAAATAGTGTAACTTTCTGTGCCACAGTATTTGAGTAATTAACATTGTTATGCATTGAATAACATTTATCAATTAACCTCGAAAAGATTGCAGAATCAAAATCTTGCCAATATTACTAATAAGATTAACTCCACGTTGAACATTGTATAATAATAATAATAATAATAATAATCTGTTAAGTGCACTCAATGATACCTCAATCTGATGTTGAAGAAAATTTTTCTGAGCTTCCAATTCAGAGTTTGGTGTATTGCACGCTCTCTCTCCCTGATACACACAAGCACCAGGTGCCTGAAAGGGGACAAAGACACAGTGGGGAAGTTGAGGCAAGGTCAAGTTTGAGGGTCCACCTTGGATAGAAAATTGCAGCCGTGGTTGTCCAACGACACCTTGATCTCCACTTGGCTCCATATTGGTGGTTTCAGCCAAAGGCCTCTGAACCTGAGGGACTAAGGCATATCCAGGTGACCTACAAATAAAGAAGGATTAATTCTTTCCAAAATTCAACCAGAACCACTAGTTGGAAACATAGATTGATTAGGAGAGGACATAAATATAGGCTGGGCCTTCATCATGTCTGTAAAGTAAATAGTAGAATTGGGAATGAAGAAAGTAATCAGACAGTCGAAGCAGTCAAACCAGGATTGGTTCATGAACAAAAACTTAATACTCTATTTGGTTTCAACACACAAACGCATTACATGAATATGTTTCTGAGTTGCCAAGTTTAGAGTCCATTTCAAACTGTTTGACATGGATTGCAAACAAGAATACAAGAAGCATGTGTGTGCGACAATAGAGACCCAAAGGCATAGAAACCAAACATAAGATGAGTTAAAGGAATTAAGATCAGACATGGTGCACATGCTGCTTGGTAATATAAAATATTACTACTGCAAAGAAGAGCATACCACATTATAGTGTTTGCTGAAGGATATGTGAATGACTTCTCATATACAGAAGCGGCAGCGGCAGCAGCTTGGAGTCTGACCTGATTCCTGCTCAAACTATCATCAGCCACTCCACCAGCTGAAATCCGAGTTGCAGATGTTGCAGTGCCAGTTTCTGTTCAAAATCACAAAAATTAGCAAATGAAACCCAAAGCATCAAGTCAGCTTCACTGAAAGAATATAAAACCATAAAGGGTAAGTTTCAATGCTTGCTCCAACAAGATAACTGAAAAAATAAGAACACTGAATAACAAGAACAAAATCGGAAAAAATACAACCCATGAGGAAAATTGTGATTCTTTTTATATCCATGTGATACTATTTCCATCCAAGAAAATAACTATACAAAAGCTTAGTTTCCTATTTTGATCACACAGCATGATTACATAGCTTATTAATAATGCTTTTGGATGAAACTGGCTTCAGACCTCATCCAACTAACAGCCAGTAACACAATATGCACAGAAAAAGGGAAATGAGCTAAAATCACTTCATTCATCTGTTCTCCAAAAATAGTTGAAATCCTCAATGATTCAAGTCATATTTCTTCTTTCATTTCAGGTAAATCATGCTTTGCCTGTGTAGAATAAAAGCCCTTTTTCTTGCCACATCCCATGTGGTAAGATTCATTTCAATTTTCTTTCTATGGTTTTTCAATGTACTTTTCATTTGCTCCATTACCTTCTCCGTTAAATTAATGAAGCTGTACATTGAATCCAATAGAAAGTCAGTCATTGAAGGCACAAAGGGGCTTTAAAGCAACAAGGATTGCGAGAGCCCATTTATATCCATAATTGAAGGTTCCACAACTTTTGAATCAGTGGATGTGCTATCTAGACAGGGTTAGGATGGAAATGTGTTCATCCTAAGTAACTGGTCTGTTGGCATTGTCGCACACAAGTGCCTCTTGCAACAGGCATGAGGCACAGCACCAAATCAAATCGCATCACCTTGAGACCTTTGAGGCAGCAAGATGGCGCCTAATAATAACATTGAAGATACCAATATCATTGTTCATGTTTTCATTAAAAAATGGTGAGTATAAGCTAGTATAACTACAAGACAGCCTCTACTTAATGAGTAAGATGAGGATTTAAAATGACTCATTTCCCACATGTTTCTTCAAAATTCATCAAGTTTCTTGTTCAACAACTACAATTTCAAGATTATGACCTAGAGAAAAGAAAGCAATATCATCATCACTGTCTATAATGTACAAACCATATGCACATCGGCATGCATGCATGCATGTACGTGAATATTCCAAAAGTTAACAAATATAACCTATTTGCTGACTTCTACAAAGCTGCCAGATCAGTACATGTAATAACTCTGTCTGCAAACACAATTTGTCATTTATGTGTGTGCATTCAATCCAAAACAGTGCTCAAATAACATGATTTATTATAACAGCTGCTCTGTAAAATAAGCTTCAATAAGAAGAATGATATGTCACCATAATTACCCGGTTGGTGAGTATCTGGTTGTGCTCCATGTTGTCCTCCAGCTGCATTGACACCATTTTCAGGTGGTACAACTAGGGCTCTGCATGTAGGGCAAGTATGTTGTCGCTCCAACCATGAACGCAGACAATGAACATGAAAAAGATGTCCACATAATAACTTCTTGGCTGTGGTCATCTCTTCACGACAAATAATACAGGTTGCATCACTTCTGAAAATTTATGAGGAAAAAAGTTAAGAATGACATACATATTCAATAACATGTCATAAACATAAGTGCTAGAGAAGGTGCAGAACTCACGCATCAATCTCTTCAGCTGTTGCATCTGGAAACCGATCATTCATATTGGAAGTGATCTTCCTATAACGAATGTAATCAGCAACACGAATTTTGAAATTCCTGAGTGTCTCATAAAGCTCCCGTATTAAGTGCAAAGGCACACCATAGTTCCTGCAGAAATAAACTCAGATTTAGTAGAGGAACAAGAAGGTGTTCAGGGAACAAATAGATCAAAAAATATAGGATTGAAGTGCAGTGTATAACATTGAATGTATTAAAACATCTATAAACAAGCAAGAGAAAAGCAATTCTACAGGAACAAAATTGATTGATTCTAAATAAACAAATTGATTGATTGTAACAAATTAATACAGCTTTAACAAAACTCCATATAAGCAAACAATTTCAACAAAAATCCCAACAGTTAAAAATATTTACACATGATTCTTGGCCACCACCCACAGTGCTTTCTACAATACCCACTTTCAACTGTCTTTCAATCTACACATCGAAACAAGTTTTTCTATATAGTACAATTGCAATGTCCTATACCATCAACAAAATTTCTAATGCACTTCAATCCCATAAAGGGCTTCAAGATAAATAGGTTGAAAATCAGTGTAAGGAAGTGACAATAACAAGGTCAACCTGAGGTGTAATCTCGATGTCATTCCAAGAAGAAACACGTGTCCATGGGTGGGCATGCAATGTTATAATGGATCAGGAAAGGGGTGCTGCAGAAATTAAAATCAGACCCAATAGCACAACTGCTATCTTGTTAAACCAGTTCCATGTTTCCCAAATCCTCCCTTTATAACAGTTTTCAAACAAGATCTAGAGGAGAACTTATCTGGCATGCCCTTCTAGAAATATAGAAATGCAACTCCTGCCAATGACGTTCCTTTCTAGGTATTAAAAGGTTGTGTTCCAAAATAATTGTAAATGCAAATAGAAAACGTGCACATATAAATGAATGTGCGTGTATGCGCGCATGTACACACACATGTCAAAAATTGAAAAAATAAACCATTTTGCAAGAGATATTAATGAAAATAACCATTAAAAATCAGATCGATAGTAGGAAAGATCCTATAGTTGGAATACATCCTACCAGTCAAAAACTCCAAGAGCCTGATAATATCTCTACAATGAAAATTAGTGGGAAGATGTTACAATATTTGCCAAGTAAAATTTGTCTATCTACAACTCATCATTGTGGAACCAAGTCAACATCACATAGCATCATTCACAAGTGTTAGATCTATACGTGATCAAATACTCTCATTGCAGAATGTAAATGCATATAACTTTGCATGTATTACATACTCTCAGTGATCCAACAATATCATAGTTGATAAAAACATAATGTCCATGTGGGTGAACAGGGTAAAATACAGAAAAAAAAATCATATATACAAGATGCCAGAATGATAATTAATGTCAAACTTGATTACTTACATGAAAATGACAAGGAAGAAGCACAGATACATAGACAAGTGAAGCAAGTCCCGAACAAATTCCAAATAAAAGGTGTAAATAGGCTTTTTTTCCCATTGTCCTTCCATAAGCATGTCGCTCACATAGAAAACATATTTTACAAATGTTGACACAGTTGTTGTCGCCAGTATCATGTACCTGAGATTCAAAATGGTAGACATTAATGAATGCAAACATGAACACAGGAATTTCAAACTGCAAACAAGTGTGTTCCTAAGTGTAGAATTGAGTAATTTCACAAGCATGGAGAAATCAAAATCGATATTGCTTGGTTTTCTTACAATAACATCCAAGTTTTCTAGAATTGTTTTCAAGAATCCAGGTAACCTGAGAAGGGACATCTAGATGACATCCAAATAAAAGATAATAAACACCAATTAGAACACAGCATTTTTAGCTGCCGCTGATTTTTCCAGGACCACACTTTTGGCAGCATGGGTGCAAATTAAAATCAGATCAAAATTTCTTTCAAGCTGAAAACTCCCATGCAGCTTTGATCAAATCTACAAGCACTTCCCCGGTTAATCCTTGACATGCTAAGAATACAGTCATCTCTAACTATCTGTAGCACAAGTTCCATTTGAGATTAAATCAAAATTCAATTTCAAGCTGAAAACTCATGTTCAGTTTTTTTATCAAATCTAAAGAAACTCAAACCCTAACCCCCCCCCACACACACAAAAAAAAAAAAAAAAAAAGAACGAGGCTATCTTACAGAGCATCATCTATATGACTTCTAAATTAAATTTTTCTTCTCCTTTCACAAAGAAAAGTATGCTAGAAATGAGGAGTTCAAGATTTTTCCAGAACATAAACACAGGCCATCACTAGCTTCAAACAATTTACTCTTTCACCATGTAAACTTCCTTTATTCAATTTTTTGCTGCAAATCAGTCCAAATATGCATGCCCATTAGTAGATCCAAATTCTGCAATAAATATCAGGCTACAAGTCTAGTAGCAAAACTGATGTCAGAATCACAAAAAACACTTAAAATGTTCAGATGACCTGTTGCTAAGTTAAACTAATCAACCATAACTTTCAAAATCAAGTAGGAAGAAAGAAAGAAATGTCACTCAAATTGATAGCTTGCAATCCCATAACTTTCCAGATGGTGTACAAAGAAATAACTAACACTCAAAACTGATAACTTCCCCCATATCCTGAAAACTAGTAAGTCGCAAACAGTCATATTTAACCAAAACTTGAAAATTGAAACCAACCACAACTCCATCATTGTCATGGTTCCAGTTTTAACCAAAACTTGTCCCCCATTGACCAATCTGGAGTTGAAGATACAAAGTTAAAAACAATTAAGCTGCAAGATAACTATTTGTAGCACAGTAATGATCAAATTGCATTGCTATATGACCAAGTTTCTCTATATTTTAAGATTGTATCTCTCAAGCCTCTACTTAACTTCCATGTGTTCTCTAAATACCATTTGAATAATTTGAAAATCAATGAGTATACCATTTGTTCTTATGCTTTGGTTTTGGTTTCTTCTTCTTATTCTATTTTTCCTTGGATCATTAATGCAGCTGACCAGTTAAGGTATGAGATTACAAGCTATTAAGAGCCAGCATAAACAAAAACATAATAAAAGATATAAGGGAAACATCTAGATGGCTCAATAATTCTGGCAGTTGAATGTAAGAACATAATGTAATTGTGATGAAATAGAAGATAAATAAAATGGAAAAGGCATGAGCACATTAACTTACTCGAACGAGAAGAAGAGAGACACTGAAGCCTGCCTTGTTTCAAGCAAATACTTTACAGAACTGTACAAAAACAGGCTGTCTAGGAGAAAAAGGAAACCCAGAAAAGAAACAATCCGAACATGAGATAACCAGTTAACAGATGGTGTTGTCTCAATGTATTCAACCCTCTTTTGAGCCAACCAATGCAGAGACTTGATTAATAACAAGGTGGTGACCATGGCAAGAAAGGTTACGGAGAAGTCCTGCCTAAAAATAGTAATGGCAAAGAGAATTTCCATGAGCTCTCTCCACGACTGCTCATTCAACCTCTCAACTTCAGCTTCACGGAGGGAACCAAGGAATAGCCGCTTAATGAATTGCCATAAAATGCACATAATGACTAAACCCATGTTGAGAAGAAGGACTAAAGTGATCTTAGAGGTGGATAAATAAACCATAGCTGGGTAAAACTGGCCTCTACTGTTGAATGCATGATAAGTTACAGCTAGAGCACCCACCAAACTGAGGCTCGCGTATGTGCGCAGCCGCATCATTTTTTCGTCCCAATCTACATAATCAACACGTAAATTATTGATTAAAACAAACCCTAATTACAATTCCCCACTTAAAAATAATCAACAGAACATAACCAATGAAACCCTAACGAATCTAAAAAGAAAATCGAAATCACTCAGAAACCAACAAACACAACTATTTACCAAAATCAAAATCCGTTACAGATCCTAATTTTGAAAAAATAAAGAAAAAAAATCAGCACTGATTCAACAATCGAAGGATATAGAATCAGAGAATTAAAATTTAAATCATTGCAAGGAAAAAATGAAATCGGTTACCTTTGTAAGAATATAGCTATTCTTGTAACGCTAAAAAAACAAAAAATTAAAAGATTGCTTTCGAACTCTATGCGGTGGTGTTTGTGGCTTTAGATTTTCCAGGAGAAAAAGGAGAACTTGTTCGTTGATCCGTAATGATGATACATATGTCGAGTCACCCTACCCAATTAAGAGAAGCCACGTCTCTTAGGAGCTGGCTTTTCCTCATCCCGTTCGAATTTTGAGTCTTTGACAGGTTTGGGTCCGAATTACAAGTTTCTCAAAAAAAAAAAAAACAATTCTCTCATAGGGACAGGAATGCATATGTGAATTGGGAAATTTTGTTAAATAAAATTCATGATGATTTGATAAGAAAATTTAATAAATAATTTGATATTTGATATAAATTGGTTTATTTAATAGGTTTAAAAAAATAGATAATTATTTTATTTTAAAAAATTAATAATTAACAATAAAATTAAAAAATAATAATAAATAAAAAATAAAAATAAAAAGTCACGTAAACTTTTCAGACCAATAATATATGATATTAAATTAAAAATATTATGTATAAAAAAATAATAAAACTTAATTTCTAATAAATATAACATTTAATGATGCAATTATCACTATTATTATTATAATAATTACTCTTCTCATCATTATTATTATGATTATTAATACTGTCACTATTATTACAGCTACTACTATTACTATTATTATTAATAAATAATATCATAATTATTATTAGTATTATTATTGCGAGCACTATCATTATTATTTTTATTATTGTTATTATCATCGCTATTATTATTACTGTTTATATTATTATTGTTGTTGTTGTTGTTGTTGTTGCTGTTGTTGTTGCTGCTGCTGCTATCACAATCACAATTATTATTATTATTATTATTATCACCGCAATTATTGGTATTATAACCACTACAACTATTATATTATATTAATTATTATTATTTTGAAATAATAAAAATTATAAACTTATTTTGAATGATAAAATCATAAATCAAAAAAAAATTTGACAAAAAAATGAAATAAATAAGAAATCAAAGAAAAAAAGGACTAGACTAAAATAAATATTATTGTTATTATTAAAACCATAAATTTAATTTGAAGAGTAAAATTAAAAACTATAAAAACTTTGATAAAAGAGCCAAAAAAAAATAAAAAATCAAAAGTAAAATGATCGAATTGAAAAAAAATAGTATACACAAATTAGAATTGTAAATAAATAAAACTCAAACGAAAGAGAAAATGATCAAAATCAAAATAAAGAGGATACATTCTAAAACATCAACAAAAAATAAAACAGGTTTAGGAGGACTGAAACTATAAAAGAAAAAAGCAAAATTAAAAATTAAAAAAATAAAGATTGAAATGAAAAACAAAACATATGATAAATTGTAATTGAATGATAAAATTAAAAAAACAAAAAACAAAAAAGGACAATTGTTCACTTTAGCCATCGAAGAGAGAAAAAAAAGAAAAAACAAAAAAAATTAATAATCAGTGGCAATCCAACTATTATTAGCATACACACGCCACACCATATGGACACCATACAAGCATACACTAATAGCTTTTTGATTAAAAAATTAAAAACAAAATGTAAAAAAAAACCAAAACACCCCCCGACCCTCTTAATTACACAACATACATATGTGAAAATACCATCAAAGGCAAAGCTTTTTTTTTTTTTTTTTTGTCTTTTCTAAGGTTAAAACATTATTTTACTATACATAAAAAGTGAAAAAACCTGAAATATCCTTGTGCAGCAGCCCAATTTTTTTTTTTTTTTTTATTTTTATCTTGAGGACAAAGAAGTATTATTGTTTTGAAGATTGTGAAAAGTAAAGAAAGTCCTCGGTTAATACTTCTGAATTTTATTGACTCTAGGTTTAAAAGAATATTTTTACTATTTAAAAAAAATTGAAAATACACATATACCCTCAAAACAATTTCTTAATGATCATTTAACCAGAAAAAAAAAGACCAAAAACCCTTGATCAAAAGCTTAAATTTAATCCGCTCAAAAGTAAAAGGGTAATTTCATTATAGTAATCCACAACAATCTATGTATAAAACTACAATGAAACCCTCATGCGTTTTAGCTTTTGTTAATGTTCTACTTCTATCATAGTTTGCATTTAAATAAAATATGACATTATTACCCTAAAAAAAAAAAAAGAGGAACAAGAATCATAGCATCAAGAACATCAACTGGCAAAAAAAAAATCCACAAATTACATTACAATTATTAAAAAAACAAAAACCAAAACTTATTGCAAAAACGTTTTTTACTCCCTTGGAATGCACTCTATTCTAAAACAATGTTAAATTTCTTTTTAATCTTTTGGGATTTTTTATTTCAATTATCAAACTATTAATTTTTTATTCCTTAAGAATTGTGTTAAATGTAATTTTAAACTCATAATTTATTTTAATTAGTTTTCTATAGAGTTCTTAAAGTGTAAAAAATATTTTAATATTTGATTAATATTTAATTTTATGAAAAAAAATTTAGCTGTGTTAAATAAGAAAAATGAAAATGTTGGGACCTAATTTGATGTAATGGCTTAAATAAATGGTTTTTTTTCTCTTTACCCCATTATTCATAATGCACCTTTTTTCTTTTTATTTTTTTCCTTCAGTTTTTTTCAAAAACAAAATTTAGTTTTTTTTTTTTATCAATTGAACATTTTGCTTTAAAATTTTATTTTATTTATTTTTTGGTCTCTATATTTAAAATATGAGAGAAACTTGCCTAAAATTAACGAATTTGAAAGAAAGTTGACGAATGATTAATTTTTTTACTGCGAAACTAGTTGTTCTTAATGTTAAATGATTTCATTTGAAAAAAGAAAGTTCCATTCAAGTTTTTCCCCCCCTTTATCTCACTAAAAAAAAAAAAAAAGATTGGGCTTGATAAGGAATATTTTTTTACCTGGCTTGACTTTGTATTTTTGGATCAATTTAAAGCATGCTTTAAATTGATAGATTAGTTTTTTGAGTCTATAAGAGTGTTTATAAGTAAAAATATATTGAAAATCTATTGTTTAGACAAAAAAATCATCAATCCTTGATGTTTTACCATCTCTTTGATGGTCATCAGGCTACTCACTTAAACCTAATCACCTAGTTTTTTTTTTTTTCTTTTAATTTAAATTGAAAATCAATAAAATCATTTTCTTATCCTTTATTTTATTTGATCATTTTATTGAAAATGTCTATCATATAATTAAAAGAAAGTTGGCTTCTAAAAAATATTATTAAATCAAAGAAAGTTGATGATTCTAATCATGTGTTTCATTTGTTATCTAAATTGATGTATTTTTATTTAAAACATTATCTTCTTAATAGTTTTTTAAAATAAGTTAAGCAACCTCCTTTTCGATATTTCTATTTTTTTTAAGTCAAGCAAAGTCATGAAATTTCTTAATTGAAATTCATTTTAAAAAATTAATTAAGATATAACTAAGATATTATTTAATAGAATATTGTTCAATTTCTACTTTGTTTTTAATAAGATTATAACATATTTTTATAATATTAACAAACATTTTTTTTAATGATATTTTTTTAGTTTTTTCTTTCTTAAATTTTATCCATGCATATAAGTATGCCATATTGATAAATAATGATATATTCCATGAAGCTTTTAAATGACATGTTATAGTGCTTAAATGATTTAATATGTCAATGCCAATATGCTATATGAAACATGGTTGTGTGCCACATGCATTAATCTTGTTTTAATTGTTAAGTAAAACATAATTAATGCCATATAAATATGAATATGTGTATTATATGTTGCCCATATCCTTGATATGATTTAGATATGTTTAAAACAAACAAGAAATCATCAAGCAAGTAAAGAAAGAAATCGTGAAAGTCAAGAACAAAAAACTTGTAAATATAATGGCTATCAACTTCATCAATTAAGATTTTGTAATAGGGTTTTGTCAATAGCATTCGACTTGTAAGACACTTTGCAACATCCACACAATCTAAACAATCTCAAAAGAACCAAAGTAAACCAAAAAAAAGACTGAAACACAAAAATAAAACATTGGCCAAATAATAGCTAAAAACGGTAAAACTATTTTTTAAAATGGTCTAGCTATTTCTCAAAACAAGATAGTTCATTTCTAGAAATTTTCCAGAAACTACTTTAGAATTTCAAAATGGCTTAACCAATTTTAAAAGGGTTTGACCGATTCTAAAAATGGTCTAACCAATTTATCAATGGGTAAGAAATTGTGTCTAATAGTTAGTTTTTATTTCTAAGCCTATAAATATTCCTTGGCCAAAATAGAGGTGGAACTACAAAGACAAATATCTAAGTATATTTTCACTTAAATTTTTTTTTGATTTATTTAATATCATAGATGGGTTTATCAAAATTTACAGAGTAATTTTTGAGTTAAAATTGGGATGAAATCTAACTTTTTAGGCATAAAATAGCAGGGGCTTAATTTTTCGACGCTTCTCTACTTGTTAAAAATGAGGCCACCACACAATGCATCTTCTGCGTATATTTAAAAAAAAAATCAAGAAAGAAAAATATAGAGATACATCAGAGATGTGAATTCATATATATATATATATATATATATCAAGAGATATTATATATATATATATATATATATAGCCACTTGAACGTTTGTTTTTATCTCTCTCTTTAAATAAATCTGAATGAATTAAATGTATGATTTCTTTATTAGTTTAATTTTAAGTGATTTCTTGCTCTGCATTTTCACCAGTTTTATGCTAAAGTTGATCAATTTTTTTTTTGAAAATGGTGATTTTTTCTTAGATTTTAAAATTTTATTTAAATTAACATTTATTATGATTTTTTTGTGTGTGTTTTTTTAGTGAATTTGCTTTCATAATCTTATATATATATATAATTTAAAAATGAATCATGTGAAAAATTGTTTAAGGAATTAACTGATAAACAATACAAATTTGAAGCTTACAAAATCATCCTTGATGAAAGTGAAGCCGGATTTTCGGATAAAACGTGAGGAGGTAAATTGATGGAAAGTAAACTCCTGGTAATGAATTGGTAGGAACCATAAACTTGAGGGGGTAAAATAAATCTTAGCCAAACCAAATTGGAAAATGAATAAATATCGAACGACAGTAACATGATTTTTATCATTAACAAGAACAAGAAACAGAGGCGAGTAAAAAAGGAAGAAAGCAGAGAGATGGCATTGACGGTGGTGAAGGGAGCATTGAAGTCGATTAGGGAGAAAGGATTCGGAGCTTTCTTACGCGAGCTCAAAGAAGAAGGCTACCTGTACTCACCAACTTTGTCTATCTATCTATTTATTTTTCTAATCTCGAAAATAATCAGTCCAAACAAAACCCTGACTTGTTTTTGATTTATTTTCGCATATTTTTTTATTTGCAATTAAAAGATGCCGTTTTCTTCTTGATGTGTTGGGTTTTACAGATTCTGATAGCAAGGGAATAAGAATTTTTAATGGGTTGTCTATGAAATATAAATCGGATTGAGGAACTGAAGACTTCTGTTAGTTGTTTTGGAATTGATTAAGCTGAATGAGAAAATGGGCAAAGATAAAAAGAGGATACTGACTGCTTATTTCCTTTGCTTTCTTGTTTCAGGAATGCTCTTGCCGATGGAAATCTTCTGTAAGTTAAAAGCTCTTTAAAAATTCTAAATTATTATTATTTAAAAAATTACCGAAGATTGTAGCAAAGATTTTATTCAATCCAACAAATTATTCTTCTTGTTTATGCATTTCCATTGGTGAAAATTATGCTAGTTGAATTAATGTGCCCTTTCACTGCTTGAGTCCCAATAAGCCCTTATAACCACACTCTTGCGTTTTGATCTCCTTTCCCGCTCTAGATCCACGTTTCATTATACATATTTGGGTAAACTTGGTCTTGCAATTTTTCCTGTCTCGTCATATTTCTGTTTCACTTGTGAGCTGGGTGAGCCTTCTATCTATTGCTGTTCTCAGCTATATCTCCATATCTTATAGGAGCCTCTATGAATGTTTTTATTCTTAATATTTAGTTGATTTTTATATTTGTAATTTGATTGATTTTAGGCAAACCAAAATACACAACATTGGTGCAAAGCTTGTTGGCGTTGACAAATTTGGTAACAAGTATTATCAGAATCTCGAAACCATACATGGTTAGTTTTTCTTTCTCATTTTCATATAATGCGTTTCTTTACCACTGTCAGATCTATGCATGTGCAAGGTGATGACAACTATGTCACTTCACTGTGCAGTTGTGACATGTGATATTCCTACCATGACAATATTTTGAAGAGTTTTACCTGATTATTCATGTAAATTTATAGTTCATGAGTGGTTGAACTTTTTCATCAGTTTCAATTCTAGGATCTATCACCGACCTTAAGCTATCTGTTGTGTAAGAGATCCCATTTCTGTTGAAGGTCCAATTTTTCTTTTCTTTTCTTTTTTTTTCAAGCCTTTTCATGTAGTTTTTTTTTTTTTTTGGGAGGATGCTATATCTTCCTTTTGTAATCTTGTTCTTATTCTCATTCAGTAAAATACAGTTTCCTGCACAACATTCCTGTCATTTTAAAGCACACGCCATCTAAACAAACTCACTCTCATAACTGAGGCAATTATCATAAGCAACTGATGTCTTGTCACTGGATGTTGAAATGAGCCCTGATGCTTATGACCGCTCGTTCCTGATTGTAATGTTGAGAGGATAAGGCAGGGTGGTTTTGTCCACAAACTTTGGGGGACTTTTTAATAATCTGCCCCTGGGTGATGTGATGGGTTTTGTGGCATTATGTTGCACAAATCCTCGTGTAGCTGATGGTTACACCTTGTCTTCAAAGAGGAGGTTGCAAGTTTACGTTTCCTCTCTTCAAATTATCAACAAAGCTTTTGTGTCTATTATCAACAAAGCTTTTGTGTCTATGTTGAATGATATCATTAATTTGACGTGTTTGTCAGAAGAACACTTGGATGCCTTCCTCAATATTTATTAAGTTACTATGTAATAAGCTAAGTCTCTTGGCTTCCTTATGGTGTTTGACATTTGGAGCTCTGTGAGGGATTTCTCTAGTTTGCTATTTAATGGGATTTGGAAAGAGCTTCTATATTAGGATTTATTTTTCAATTTAGATGGTGACTCATCCTCACTATTTATTTTTTCTTCATGTAAGAACCTTTTCCCATTTGGAAAAAAAATGAAAAGAGAGTTTTTCTTTTGCAAATCCATTGCTGAATGTCTTTTTGGCCATGTAATACTAGAAAGTGCAACCTCTTCCTGATTCTGAAAGCTCTTCTTTTCAGTGTTATTAGTGCAAGATAATATCACTCTTTTAGGACCTAACACGTATGGATTCTTTATATATCTATGATGGATTCTTATTCCCGCCTTTTTTTTTTTTTGGAATTTGGAAAATTAGATTGTTTCATTTTTTATGGGTTTTTTATTTTAGTTTTCCATGCATGTCTATGGCTCTTCAGAACTTCACTTTAGGAGATGAAGAAAACAATAGTGGGAAGTGGAGTGGACTATCCCTCTCCTCATTTGGCTTCTCCCTATTTTAGTTATTTACCACTATTTTTTTTATTAGTTAAAGGAAATAAGATAACCAGAGTGGAGCATCCCTCGCATTGAATAGAGTGAGGCTGAGGCTTTGTTGGTGTTTTATCAGTAATTTACTGTTATTAGTCTCACCTCTATGATGTCATTCTCCAATTCCATTAGTGTGTGAGTGCACTCGATGCTAAAATCCAATTGACTAATACAATGAGCCTATATGAACACGTTTTTCTTTGTTCTTTTTTTTTTTTATTTTAAATTCTCATCTTTTGCCCTTGGAAGAAAGGAATATAAAGAGGCAAGTCAAAAATGAAAAGAATGGGAGGGTGGTGACTTCGGTGCTTTCCTAGTTACTTGAGCTATGATTTACTTTCCACTAGGATGTTACTAGCAACCAGTAGGGACATGTCCTGAATCATATAGTTATTGCCATTGGATTGGATTTAATGTTTCTGTGGCTTGTTTAAATGTGTGGTCCAGTTATAGCCATCACCAAGACTATTGCAAAGTGTTAACGCCTCAGGAAATTTAGACTGTCCTGTAGAGTGTAATAAAGTCGTGTGAAAGCTACTGATCCAAGGTCTTCAAGGTTTGCTTTTGACTTGATGTGGCATTTTGTAGGAAGGCACCGGTGGGTTGAATACGCTGAGAAGAGTCGCTACAATGCTTCTCAAGTACCACCAGAATGGCATGGTTGGCTTCACTTCATAACTGATCATACTGGGGATGAGGTAACCCTCTCTCACGTAATTGGTGAAATATAATGTGAAAATTCATTTTGACAAAAACAATTGGCTTTTGTTGCAGCTTCTGATGTTGAAACCAAAGAGGTACAGTGTTGAGCACAAGGAAAATCTCTCTGGAGAGGGAGAGGAGTACATATACCATTCTAAAGGACACACCCTCAATCCTGGGCAGAAAGACTGGACCAGATACCAATCTTGGCAACCCACTAAGACCGAGTAATCCCTTGAGTCCCACCTATTTCATGATATTCAGAATCAATTTGATTGAATAAATGTTGTGTACTTTGTTGGAGCCTCAAAGTTTTGATTTGTTCGCTTCACCGCAAGAGCCTTGAACAAAGCAAGTTTTAATAATTTTATTGATGATATTCAGTTTGAATCATGGCTATGTGGAAGCATGTGCATATGCGTTATCATTGAACTAGCGCAGTAGAAAAAATATATTTCCCAAACTACTATAACTGAAAAATAATTCTCAAGTATATGTGTAATTAGGTGTGTAGTGTCAAGTAACAAATTTCAACTTCAAGTTTTTGCTTTCTCAAATAATTCATTTATTTACGCAGGAGTCAACATGTTTTTGTTTTTATAAATATCCCACTAGCATAAAAGAAATAAAAATAATCTAATGGATAGAAAAAAAAAAAAAAGATGACATGAAAAAAAACAAGAGAAAAGAAGAAAAGAAGAATAAGGTGTTGAAGATATATTTAAAACTCTTAGTATCACTAAAAAGATATTGAACAAAATGAATTTATAGACATCATGAAAAGCCAACTTTGAAGCTAGTGGTGAGTCATACATATAATCTAAAGATAGTTACATACTCTCTTGTTAGCATCTCATCACTAATTTTAAAGTTGGTTTTTTATGGTGTCAATAGATTTATTTTGTTGATATCTTTTTGGGAGCTCTGGGGTGTCTTCAACGTCTCATTTCTTTTCTTTGTCATCTCTTGTTTTTTATTTATTTTTATAGCTATTAGATTATTTTGATTAGATTATTTTGATTTCTTTCATGCTATTGAATATTTGTAAAGAAAACATGTTGACTCTTGCATGGGTGATTTATTTGAGAAAACAAAAACATGGAATTGAAATTTATTAGTTGCACTCGGGGGTAATCGTTTTTTGTTCGGTTTGTTTTTTTTTTTAAAAGTAATCAAACTGATTTTTTTTCAAAAATCAAAACCGGTTCAAACTGACCGGTTTTGGTTCGATTTGGTTTTTATAGGACAAAACATGATTCAAACCGGTTTGGCTCGGTTTTTTTAGTTTGTGTTCGGTTTGATTTTTTCGGTTTCAGACTTAAAAAATCAAAACCAAACTGAACCGGTCGGTTTTTTTTTTTAAATTTAATCAGTTTAATCAGTTTTTTTTCACGGCTTGGTTTTTTCAGTTATTTTTTTTCTAGTTTAATCAGTTTTTCAATTTTTTTTGGTTCATCTTTTATTACACTACATGTGCTTCATTTTGCGGGGGAATAAGCCATCTTTATGCCACCATGGGTTGGCTCTCAAAATTGATGTTCAGATCATTAATCATCACTGTATAAAACGGGTTATTGTATGGGTTTTCAACAATTGGATGCAAGAGGTTCAATTGTTATAAATGTACTTCACATCTATTTGATGGGTTACAAAAGACATCTTCCTTTTAATTTAATTATCTCCATCGAATAATTTGATTTTGAATATGTTGAATATCATAACTTTATATTAAATAATATTATATAGAGAATGACAAAAATTATTATCACATCAAACAAAGAAGAATTTGAATATTATGATGGATATTCGAGTTAAGTTATTATCATATTCATACTCAATACTAACATATGAGTCTATTATTCAAATACTATTTATTATTCAACATAATAATATGTACACACACACACCACAAACCGATCAACAAGCGCATCTAATGTAGTGTCAAGTAACAAATTTCAACTTAAATTTTTTGCTTTCTCAAATAATTTATTTATTCATGAGTCAATATTAAAAGTGTCAAGTAACAAATTTCAACTTAAGTTTTTTGCTTTCTCAAATAATTCATTTATTTAGGAGTAATATTGAAAAGATATTGAAAAAATAAATTATAAAACATCATAAAAAGCCAACTTCAAAATTAGTGGTGAGTTATGCATGTAGTTTAAAAGAGGGTGTTTGGGAGTGTGGTAGCTGTTGCTTTTCAAATAGCTTTTCGTGCCGAAAAGCATGCCAATAATGTTTTTTTATTTTTTAAAAATTATTTTTGATATCAGCACATCAAAACGATTCAGAAAGTACAAACCGAACTCAATTTTAGCAAAAAAAAAAAAAAAAAAGTTTGAATTTTTTCGAAAAGCAGGCTCAATACCAAAAGTTGCGATAGGCTCCGTTGTTAGCATTTTATTACCAACTTTAAAGTTGATTTTCTATAATATCAATGTATCCGTCTGGTAGATAATTTTTATGTGGCTGCTTCAAGTTTTATACTTTTTAATATTTATTTAGTGTATCTTGGAGGATCCTGACTTGCTAAATAGCATTGTTTTAAAACCAAAACTGAAGTGGTTGATTCACTGATGGCTCAGGTAATTTGGGGTCTAGTTTGGCCGGGTCTCAACAAAAATAGGGGAGGATTAACCCTATATATTCTAGTAAAAAATCTAGATTAATATGTGATCTTGTTATCCAGGAAAAATTTGGATTAACTAGTGACCTGGTTAGCCTGAAAAAACCCCAATGAAAACCCATTATTATTTTTTTCTTTCTAAAATGATGCTATTTTTTATATAAATTAAAAAACTTGAGTTGCCGTAACTTGCAACAAATGATCAGTGAGCTAGATTTGTGCAAGGAGTTGAGGGCACAAATGTTAACAGTGTTGTGGTAGTAAAGTGAGTTTTCTGCTGCATTTAAAAAAATATGAAAATATCAAATTAATATATTTTTTTAGTATTTTTTAATATAATAATATTAAAAATAAAATAAAAAAATTTAAAAAATTATTTAAATATATTTTTTAATAAAAAATATCACGGACCACAATACTAAACAAAATTAATATCCATATACATTACGAGTATGTTATAAAGAAAACAAGTGAGGGTAGTAGTGTCCAATTTGTAAGAGAAAATGACTTCAATTTTTTTAAAATAAAATATTAATCATAATATACTGTTTTTCTTACGAATTATATTTTCTTAATATAAAGAAGATCAGTTTTAAAATTAATTACTTATTAAGATTTTAATAAAATAGAAGAAACACATTAAATAATTCCATTTTAATCTCTATAATAAGTAATAGAGTGAGAATAAAAAAAAGTGAAATAGAAATAACATCAACGTTATTATTATTATTATTTTTAATTTTTCAATTCAATTCCCTTGTTCTAAACAAAATAATTTTTCCATTCAGTTTAGATCTTTATTTATTATCAATGTGTTAAAATAAAGGTTTAGATCTTTATTTATTATAAATGTGTTAAAATAAAGCTTGTGAGTTTTTTAACAGAATTAGACTAATGATTAAAAAAAATAACCCCTCAAGTTTTAAAAATATTTTTTAAAAATTTAAAATTTTTTTAATTTTTTTCTTTAATTTAAATTAATTTTTTTTTGATATTTTAAAATTATTTTGATGTGTTGATATTAAAAATAATTTTAAAAAATAAAAAAAATATTATTTTAATACATTTCTTAGTAAAAAACACTTTAAAAAATAACAGTAACCACACTTCTAAATACACACTCATAATACAAAGGCAAAATCCATTAAAATCCTTGTACATGGACATATAAAAAAAATAAAAACAAGAAAAAAACAAAATACAGGAGCAAAATGAGCTAATAACCTGAGAACAGGCAGGTATTAGCACACGCAAACTACCTTTTGCCTTCCTACAAAGCCAATTCAAGTTGAAAGCCAATCCACGATTGCAGAGATAAAAAGTTCAGCAGAATTGAAGAGCAGGAATACTCCAGTTGCATCGACACATATGGCTTTTGTGGTTGTATGTGTTCTTTAAAAAAAAGAAAAAAAGAAAAAAGAAAAACCCTTCTCCATCAGAGCATCAAACCTCCATTAATATTTTGTAACCTTTTAAGGACAAATAGTTTAAGCTCCTAGCCAATCCCACATCTCTTTTGGATGTGGTGCACATTATCTCGATAAAAAACAACAAGAAGGTAGAAAGAAAGATAACAGCAACTTCTCTGAACAATCATTCCTGTCTTTCCTTCAGCCACCATAACCTCTACACTTAACAGTAACATTCGCGCGAAGATTACAGCAAAAGTGATCACAATCTTACATGCCCGAGAATCAAGACACCAAGAGAACTTCCTGGAAATAAAACGTGAAGATAGTGAAAACTTTTTAATGGTTTTCAAAACTAAGAATCAGAATAATTGACCAGCACATCATGCAATTATTATTATCTGATAAAGAATTCAAACAATCATGATTATGGAACCAAATTTGAGATGCACTTTCAGTCTTCAGAAGTCACATTTCATTTACTCTAAAACGGCACATTTATCATTTGGAACCATAATACCTAGATTAAGCTACCTGTCTTGGTTCAATGTTGAAGAAAGCCCTCAAGTAATAATTTGCGTCAAATGTATTGCAAGAAAGATAGTCCATGCAATCAAAATCTGAATGCGTGTCCATGTGAGAACACATCTGCATTCATGCATATGCATATATCTTATATTGGATAATAATCAATATGCTCCTATTTACAAGACTGATCCTGATGCTGTAGAAGGCTTGAAGTGACATATATAGTGAATCTACAATATCCACATAACTCATAGACTGTGAAACTTACCAAGCATACACTAAGCACATGGGCAAAGTCTCCTGGTATGCCAAAGTGAACCATCGCAGGAAAGCAATGATTGTGTTCGAGTATACAAGCATGCTCCTGGATTCTGATGAAACACAGAAAACACATAATTGATAGATTAGCTTCAAGAAATCAATTCATTTTTAGAATCCTAACTTCTGATTTTGACAACAATTCTTCTTTGATTGTAAATGGTACAGGGCTCAAAAAACAATAATTTCTAATGTTCTATGCAAATTGATCTAAGATCTTTCCACCCCTGCCAGTTCTAATACCATTAGTAAATTGCCAATTGGTCAGAAGAGATTTAAGCAAGAGATGCTGAAGCAGACCGCTCAAAAGGTACTGCAAATTTTCCCTTGTAGTAAATTGCTATAACTTTGTCAAGAACGGAAAAAATACCAAGTGTCTTGGAGCATCTTCAACAACCTCAGCAGGTTGATCTGTTCCAATGCTTGCTAAACAAGCTCCTTTGCAACTCATATATTTCTGCATACTGTCCACAAAGAAAGATTCCAGAAAAAACATCTTATATAAAAAACATAAAGCAAAATGAGACTTGCATCACATCGGAGTCCAAATTGTGCTCTCTACCAGAAGATGAAACCAGGGCATCATTTTTATGTGTCCATAGCATTGACGGAAAAAAAAATGAAAAAACTCACTATTCACAATCGAGTAATTAGAAAACAAAATTGAGATGAAGCAAATAGTAATAATTAACACTTGATGTTTAATTTTTAAAACTTAAAACCCTTCGAGAAAAGGCATTTTTCAATGTCTCAACTCTTACCAAATTCACAATCAAGTGTTTCAGCTTTAATTTTTAACAATTAAGGTTGTCAACATTTTAAAAGCACACAATTGATTGCAAAATTGGAAGCCTGTGAAGTTAAAGGTTAATGTGTTGTTAAGTGGTGACATTGATTTATGAGATCAGATATAACTAAAGGCACACCTATAATTTCCTACCATTTCAAAATATTCTTTTATATGATAAAGGTAAAATTAAATTAAATTAAAAAACAATAAAAAAGACACCCCTCTATCTTGCAACCACCACCACCACCACCACACCACCACCCTGCTACTACCACAAATTCTGCCCCACAGACACTTGGAAAAAAAACCCATGCCCAATCTCTTTTTGACCAAGCCAACAGAAGCCCAAACCTGCTACCAACACATCCTCCACCACTTTTATCTCATGTTCATTGCTGAGCCACCATAAATTAGCAGATCTAAATAATAACAGGAGCACCTACACCTTTTCATCAATTCCTCTTTTTACCCACACCTACTCATAACAGCCACATCTTAACAACCTCACCTATTCCTCTTCAGCCACCACCACACATAGCCAAAACTTCTTTTTATTCATTAGAGAAGGGGGGGGGGGATTTGTTGTTGAGGGTGTGTTTTTTTTTTAAAAAAATTATTGTGTTTAATAAGGTGTTCACGTTGGCCTAGCTAATAAGTATGCTTGACATATCACAAATTAATAGACATGTAGGATTGAAAATAACATGACATCTGCTTTTGCGTTAAAGAAACGTGGTATACATTACTAGAAGGAATGACGTAGTATGGAAAGAGGGAAGAAACAGAAATTAGAAAAATGGTTAAAACTAGGATAAAATTGAAGTTGGAACAAGATAATAGAATTTAGGGTTTATAAGAAACCTCTAAAATCTGAATAGATTGATAAAATAACAAAGAACTACTTTTTAGAACAACCTGACAGCCTATTTATACTAGTTTAAGTCCTACATCCTAGTCTAGGTCCCTAAGTAGAACTGCTTAGCCAATAAAGGAAACACTTTAAGAAGTTACATGCTAATCACATGACCCTTAATTCAGTAACACTAATACCAGAAATATAATAAAATAAATTATGAACAAAGCTCCCGCATCAGGGAACAAAGTAAAAATTCCAATTCTCTTTTGTCCAAAAGAGAGAAATTGGAGAAGAGTGATCATAACATTGGTTACGGAAGCATTTACACTGAAGGAAATATAATTGAAATCACCAAATGTCAACAATAAATCCCAACGATTTCACTTGCATGTTTAAGCCTCACCCTAAGCTGGAATACCTTATGTAGTTCAACATTGTAAACAATATTACCAAAGATGTTTCAGATATTCTATAACAATATCAAACTATACTTAAACAAATATGTTTAAAAAGAATGTTACTTACACGTCACATTGATTAAGCACCAGGAGCTTATTTAAGACGCATGACTGTCCATTTGACTTGCAAACTGAATCACAGGACTCACCTTGCCTATCAACCAGTGATGAGAAATTTGAAAGGAATAAGCTCTATAAGAGAATTTAATTTAGTGAAATTAACAAACAGACACAACTATGATGATAACTCACTTTCCAATTACAACATTAATTCCACCCAGCCTTGCTTCTAATAGTGTATAATTGGCCCCTGACACAGAAAATTCAGGACAGAAAAAAACAATTTTTTTTTCACAGCCATGCATTTTCCCAGGAGAGAAAAAAAAAAAAAAAGGTTAGTGGACTGCAGAAAAGATTAATGTGAAAAAAATTTGGGGGACAATTCCAAGATGAGAATTAAGGAATATTAAAGAATAGTATGATTCATTATTTGATCTCAAATCTGTTATATCAAAGACATGAATGGCCTTCGTAATTTCTCTAACTGGTAAATTAAAGAATGCAAAAGGAAATTGCAACTTGATTCTTTTAGAATGAGCGATCAGCATATTCTATGCATTAACAAAATCTCTAAGTCACTCAATATCGAAGCTTTAAGAACATGAAACCAACTGAGGCTAAAGAGAATAAAGATGAAATGGGGCCAGGGCCCAAATCTCCAAAACAATGAGAACAGAAATAAAGGTTACAGATAAGCAGAATCGTAAAATACTCTGCTGAACAAAACTATCATCCTTTTAACTCAAGAATTCATGTTACTAGGGTGTGACATAAGTTCAAATCTGACAAACAAGGGAAAGGGCAAGAGTGCAACTCATAATTTGTAAGTACTTTGACAAGATAAAAATATAGATTACCTGA